>NW_007252201.1:208885-214552 GCF_000164805.1 Carlito syrichta | reverse complement strand
CGATGACGTCTCGCCTGCCCAGGCGGGTCTCGAACCCGCGGGGGCTCAGGCAATCCACTCACCTCAGCCTCCCAAAGGCGCGGGATTACAGGCTGAGCCACCGAGCCTGGCCAATTTTTTTTCTAAGTGATTCGCTTTACCTATGCCCATTGCTATAGTTGTAGTTCCCTCATTCCCCCTTCCCACATTGAGAACAGCCTCCTATTGGTCTCACTGACCCTAATCTGGGCTTCCTCCCATTCATGACCCACACCAGACCCAAAGTGGTTGTTCTAAATCAAGAGTACACATTTGAGTGTGTCACTCGGTGGTTTAAAGTGTCAGTGCACAGCTACCTAACCTGCCCTCACTGCCTTAATGTCGAAACCCTGCCTCTTTGATATGGATGCTATGGCTATTTAAGATTGGACCTTGGCTTATCTTTCCAAGCTTATCTGGTGCCATTTCTCTTCCTTAAACTCTAAGCTCTATGTAATGAATTACTCATATGCAGTTCCCCAAATTCCTATTTGAATGACTTTCCTTGACCATGTACTCCCATCTTCAAATGACTAGATCTTATTGCTTCATGTCTTACTCTTCTGTAACTGCCTGTTTACTTGTGTGCCTTCCCTGAACTATAAACTCACTGAGAGCAAGGACCACGTGTCCTTCAATGTCTCATTTTCCGTTTGTGCTCAGTAATCATTTGCCCTCAATAAGTATTTGCCAAATAAACAAAGTTTCAATGAGATTTAGAGCAGGTTTGGTGAGTCTGAGGGTGTGGGTATGGTGGAAGGACAGGAGGAGCAGGGGAGCTACAGAGTTCAAGCTTCAAATGTACAGTCGTTCTGGTGCGATGTCCAAGGTGGGGCTAAACAAGTGGTTGTTGAAATGGAGTGGAAGTGAAGGTCACTGAGGCAGAGAACACAAGGGAACTATGATCCAACAGATTGGATGAGTGGCACTCGTGTTGCCTAGGAGGCAGGTACTGGGTGGGCGGGGAGGGAAGCTGTGAGTCAGGCTCCAAAGTCCTTTCATAGTTGGTTTGATGAAGGTAGGGAGGTGCCTCCATCCTAGGGCCCAACTTCAAAGGGGGAGAGGAAGGGAAATGAGGGTGATGAAAGATTTATGAAGAACCAACACTGACTCAAGGAGAGTGACAACCCTGCTGTATGACCCTGACATTGTAGGCCTGCACAGGAGAATGAAGGGCCTTTGAGAAAGTTTCAAGATGAAGAGGTGGGGGAATTTTCCAGAAAGTGGTTGTGCCTACAAAGAAACATTTTAGTGGAAAGGGCTTTCCAGAGAGAGCAAAAAAAGAGTGTAGAAGATGTCTCCTCCATCTAAATTCAGGTGGTCAAATGACAAGATTCCTTCCAGTCTGGTTTCATAATTTGTTACAAACCCCTGCTCCAGAAATTTCAACTGTCTTGCTGCTACAGTTCCCAGCTATGGGATTATCCCAGTTAAGAGATGAATCTGGAATCCTACTCTGACCCTTAAAACAAAAGAATCAAAGCCCTGCATATGGGATTATCCACCCCCATGCATTTTTTTATTCTGTGGGAAATTGGGTCCAGACTTGTTTTTGTGGAATGTCAGTACAATAAAAGCCTCTCTTTGGGACTACTGCTAAAAAGAACTCTCATTAAAAAAAAAAAAAAAAAATGCTGTGTGGGTAAAGTCCTTAATGAACAAAGTTTCAAAATTAGATAACACTTGCAGTCTCACTTGTGAGGGCTGGCCACCTCCCTTCCACTGTTCCACATCTAGCAGAGAGAAACAGAAGGACTGTGGCAAATCAGCACCTCTTCATGAAACTCCAAGACTATTTGTCTATTGATTCTTTCTGAACCCAGACTGCCCCACAAGGCCCACTAGGTCTCCTCCTCAGTGAGATAGGCTGGTTTTCCTAATAGTGTCCAACATGCTTGAGATAAATTGTGCTTGGTCGAAATGGACTTTACTTTTAACATGCTGATATTTTACTTTATTTCATGTTTAGTTAGGTTTTTCATGTATTATCTATCTATCATATATCTATGTTCATGACCAAGATTAGTCTAGTTTCTTTTTTTGTGTTGCAGTTATTGAGGTTTTGCCATTATGCCAATAATAATAAGAAGTTGAGCATGGTGGTGTGCACCTGTAGTCCCAGCTACTATGGGGGTTGAGACAAGAGGATTGCTTAAGCCCAGGAGTTTGAGGCTATTGAGTGCTGTAATCACACTTGTGAAGAATGACTGTACTCCAGTCCGGGCAGCTGAGCAAAACTCTGTTTCTAAAAAAAGAAAAGAAAAAAAAAAAGAAAAAGAATAATCAACATTCCCTCCACTGCCATCTTGTTAGAAACGCAGAATCGTGGGCCTCACTCCAGACCTGTGAAACCACTATTTACATCTCAACAAGATCCCTGGAAATGCACATGCACATCACAGTTTAAGAAGCTTCCCTAGGCCTTGTCATTTCTGAAAACCACTCCTTCTATAATCTCAGCATCAGGCAACCTGGTTGTCCAACTGGCATATCCTTCTTTCCAGCTCATTCCCCCTACCACGCTGATTCCAACAATCCATTGGTCCTATCAGTTTTACCCAGTCTCTCTCCTCCACTGTCCCCAGCCCCTCCCTCCCTTCTTCACAGACTTGGGTTCCGCAGCCCACCATTATTATTATTTCCTTATATATAACTTCACTTTCCTTTCCCCTTTCTGCCTCTGTGGAATTATCTAGCAAAAACAACCCTGGTAGAATCTAATTCCTCACTTTCCCAGGAAAATATGGCTGCTGAAAAATACAGACTAACCCTGCTGACTAGGTCCTTACACCTGCTCTTTCCCCTTAAACTTCCAACACCACCTCCCCCTCTGCATTCTGACCTAATGAATGACTGATCTTCCTGTTTCTCTGAGAAAACAGAAACCATCAGAAGGGACCGTCCACAAGTAGCATCTCAGCTACCAGGCTATCTGCTTTGGTGCCCATGTTCTGTCTGCTTTCCTGGTACTGTGAGCGAATGTCACCTTGTTCCTATCCAAGGCCAGACCCTTCACTGTACTCTGTATCCTTCTCTTCTCATTCACTCAAGGACAGCTCTCTACTCACTCAAGGACACCCCTCCATCATCACATTTTTCCTCACTACTGAATCATTCCCATCAGCATTTAAGCATGCTGGAAAAGCTCCCATCCTAAAAATAAAACAAATTGAAATAAATACAAAATATTTGCTTGGACCCCACCTTCTATTTAGGCACCACCCCATTTCTCTGCCCTTGTTAGAAACAAATCTTCATGAAAATGTTGTCTATAATAATGGTCTCTCTTTCCAGAACCTCATTCTTTCTAGAAATCTTTCTAGGTCTCATTCTCTCTAAAAACTACTCCAATCAGGTTTCCCCACCCACCTCTCCACTGAAACTCTAACCAAGCCCACGAGTTACCTCTGAGGAGCTGAAACCAATGACCACTCACTAGTAGTAATCTTACTTGAATTGTTAGCCACTGTTGGCAGTAGGGATTCATCTTCCCCCATGAAGGGTATCCCTGGTCTTCCAGCAGATGATTCTCTTGGCTCTCCTTTTAACATGCTGACATTTCCTAACTTCTCAATGTTGGGAAATTTGGGCTCAATATTAACACTCACTCCCTACAGGATCTCACTCAGTCCAGAAGCTTTACCAACTCTGAGGACTGCCTGTCTCCAACCTGCCTCTCCCCTGAACTCCAGAGTTCCATGTCTAACTCCCAACTTGGGTGTCCACCAGGCAGCTCAAACTTTATATGCCCTCGAAATGAATTCCCAAGTGCCTCCCTCCACATTTGTTTCTGTTGGAGTCTTGCCCATGTCACCAAATTGCATCCTCCAGTTGCTTGAGAAAGAAAGAAAGAAAGAAAGAAAGAAAGAAAGAAAGAAAGAAAGAAAGAAAGAAAGAAAGAAAGAAAAGAAAGAAAGAAAGAAACCAGCAAAATCCTGTCAGTTCTACCTTTTAAATATGCCTAGAAACAACCATTTCTTTATTCCTCCACTGTCACCTCCCTGTACCAAGCCTTGTCTCCCTGAACCAAGCCTAGTCTCTTCTTGGCTGGATTATTTCAATGCCTTCTAACTGGTATTCCTACTGAAACCCTCAGGCCTTTCATTGAGTCTTATCTTCACATCATAGCCACGGGGATCTTTTTGAAATGTCAACCCACATCTCTTCTCTTTTCAAAACCCTCCAAACCACTTCCCACCTTTTTTAGAGCAAAAACCAAAGTCCTCACTTTGGTCTGTAAGGACCCACTCTCTCTTCATCTCCTAGTCTCTCTTGGGTCTCTGAACCAGCACACTGCTGCCTCAGGGCCTTGATACTGCTGGTCCCTCTGCCTTTCCATACACAAATTTCACCTGCCCTCACTTTCTCCAGGTAGCTGCTCTCTGGAGGAGCATCGTAAATGATGATACCCTGGTCTCTTCCCTCCTCACCCAGTGTTGTTTTTCTCCACAGCACTTAAAACCTTCCAATATTACCTGTGTTGGTTCATTCATTTACTGTTTGTCTCAGGAGCAGAGACTGTTTAGTTCACTGCCCCAGCACCTGGCACACAGGAGGTGATCAGAAATACTTATTGAATTACACGTTAAAAACAAAGAAACAAAAATACACTTATATCGCATTTTTATGTGCCAGACTCTGTTGTCAGAGCTTTGCAATGCATAATCTGGCTCATCCTTAGAAGCCTGTGGTAGGTACTACTGTATTATTATACATACTTTTATTTATTTACTTTAGTGTGTGAGGAAACCCAGGCACAGGGACATGAAACAACCCATGGATACGAAATGGAGGAGCGAGATTCAAATAGGGATGTTCTTGTTAATCTGGAACGCTCCACATTTTCTACACTCAGTCAAAAGATGCTAAAATGAAGCGACAGAATCAGCTCCTTGCAAGTATGAAAGGATCGATCTGCACAAAGTTGGCTCCTGGTCTTTTGCAGAAATAAAGCTTTGTTAAGAATTGAGTAAGTTCAAAGGTACCGGGATAATGAGCATTTGTATACCTAACCCTGAATTGTACCCCACATCTTTAAAATAAAAAATTCACAAAAACAAAATAAATTAAAAGAATTGAGGAAGTGGCCGTAGAAAGCGGGCGTGAGATTCCTCCAGGAGAATCTCAGACCGATGAGTAGGGGCTGAGCTCCGACGTTTAAGTGACAGACAAGGAAGAGGAGTTCTCCGGCTTGACTTCTGCTTTCCTCTGAGGCCCTTCCCTCTCCGGCCTGGCCCGGACTCCCGGTTCCCCGAGTCCGCCAGACCGCTCGGGGGCGCCCGAGGCCGAAGGGGGCGTTGCGGCGCCGCCCGACGTCGCGCCCTCCGCGGCTGCGCAGTGCGCACGTCAAAGCCGGGCTCGGGCCGCGAGCGGGGCGCGGGGCGCGGAGAGCTGGGAGCGGCGCGGCCTGGGAGACACAGAGCCTTCGGGAGCCGAGGCGAGGGCGAAGGCGGCGTCGGCCCCCGCAGCAGCAGCCGCAGCCCGAACGAGAGCAGCAGCGCGGCGGCCACCGCGGGAGCCCCTGGGCCGCCGTCCGTCCGCGCAGCCGCCGCCGCCGCCGCGGGAGCCCGTCGCCGGGAGCAGGAGCGGGCGGAAGACAACGGAGGGGCCGAGCGCCCGGGCCGCGCCGCGGGGACCGAGCGAGCAGCC
>NW_007252201.1:87181-208736 GCF_000164805.1 Carlito syrichta | reverse complement strand
GCTCCCGCCACCCGCTCCGTGGCTCCCAGGCGGGCTGGCGGCGTGGGGCGTCCCCGGCCGGAGTCGGGAGGGCAGGGAGGTGCGGGGCCCGGCCAACTGTCACTCCGACTGCGCCTGGCGCTCGGGGCTCCTCGCTCCCGGCCCCCGGTCAACTTCCTGTTACCGGGAGGCATGTGCCATCTTTGTGATCATCCTTTCTCCCGAAATGCCTGCTTTCTGGTTAGGAATTGTGCGGCGGCAGCGTCCCCGAGTTCAGTTGAGCCAACCCGAGCGCCCACTGCGTGCGGGCGCCCTAGTCGGTCCGCGCCGGCGGGATTCAAAGGTGAAGCGGGCCCCGCCGTCCCCTCCCCCGAGGAGCTTACGCTCTGGTGTGGGAGATAGGACGAGCGCACAAATAACCGCGATACCAGGAAGGAGGCGATAAGTCCCGTGAGAGAACGACGAGAGTGCTAGAAAGGCACCCGGGAAGACCAGACGGATCGATCTTTTATTTCTGCCTAGCAGAAATCTGGAAGGCCTCCTGGGCGAGGCGGTGCCAAGCTGGTTCTTGGAGGCTTGATGGGATGTAGGAGAGGAGAGTTGCACAAAAGAAGGTGTGTGGAAGGGGCAGCGAAACTAGAGGACGGAGGCTCAAAGGCACAGCCTTAAAATCGTGGGCCATTCAGTGTGTTGGCGAGGGCCGTTGTGGGGGGTGGGTTGGGCTAAAGAGGTATTTTGGGGCCGGGTCCTTGAATGCTGTAGAGAGGCTGTTTGAGCGGCGTTCTAAGGGAAACTTAGAGCTCATTTCTCAGTGACTCATGAGCCCGGAAATGTAGGCTAGGGGATATTAAAGGCGCTCTTGTGAAAGAAGAGAGGAGGCCCAGTCAGGAGTTGGCATTCTGTAGCTTGAATATAATGCAGTTTGAGATCGATTTTGACAGCTTCCCGGATATGCAAGTAAATTCAAGTCCAGGCTAAGCGAAGTACCGTTTGCAAAAAGCTTCATTAGATGTCAGGCGCTTAAGAGGTAATGGAAAGGTGCTTATAGAATAAGCTCATCTGCACACGAGGTGTTTTGTGTTGGTGAGTGTGCTCAAATGCATCAAAATTTCTTGCACTTTGTATCAGGTGCCCACGCTGTGGAATTACTGAGCTAAACCTAAATTACTTCGCTGAGACGGCATTTGTGTAAAATAACATAAATTGATCATTTTAAAAGTCAAATAGTAACTAACATTCTGGCATAGGAAGTTGGACATACACCTTTTTATAGAAAGGTAAACATTTCTTTGTTTTTAGTCATGAAAAGCTTTCTAGTAGAACCAGAAATAAAAGTTTTTAGCTTTGTAGTTTTTTCAAATTGCTAGCAAATAATTAGTAGCTGTATTTGAAGTCTAGCATATATGATCTATGAAAGCAGCTTAGAACCTTTGTAAGCACTTGTTGTTTGTGTATGTGACAAATGAATGCCAACTTTTTCAGTTTTAAAAATTTCTAAAAAAATTAAAAATAAAATAAAAAATTTCTGCTTATCAAAGTAACTAATACATGATCTTTGTAAAAGCTTGTAGAATCCAGGAAGTACTGAAAACTTTTAAAACATTATCTTCTGTAATCATTCCTTGATTAGTTAACATTTTTGCATATTTCCTTTCCAGTTTTTTTCTGTGTATTATTTCTTTACATAATATATTTTGCACATATACACACAGCCATATATATATACATGTATTAAATTTTTCTTGTCATTAAATATCTTCATATAAAAATATTTTTACTCAAGCAATGGAAGTCTTAAGTGTATTGTTTTTTTCCTGACAAGGTTGCATTGTTTATGTCAGATGAAATGCAGTAGTTATGCTTAATAACTACTGCTGTGGACAGAACTTTTTCTAAGAGCTTCTTGTTTGAAGTGTATTTATTACTTTCTCTGTAAGATTTGGATCTTATTGCTTGTTGAATAGTTTTTATTACTTGACAGTATGCATGTTTTCATGAGGTGTGGAAGAGAGCACACAGATCTCTACTGTATGAGGGAATGGACTTTTAAAGGAACACTATAGAAAGATTACTTTAATGACTGGAATTCCATCTCCCATACACTGTGTTACGGGACCCCTTCCCATCCCACTCCTGAGCAGTAGTCTCTATCCTAGGACCATCATGTAGTAGTTAACTACTTTTTAAGCATGACATCACAAAGATTCAGGCTGGATGCAAGTCAATGTAGAGTTGTCATGAAATGATTTGCTACTCTAACAAAGGGGTGGCTATTTGTTTTATTTATTTCAAGGCGACTCACTTTGGCTTATTAGCATTTTAGACGGCAAGTTCTTGTATTAAATTAGTTTTTTCCTTGCCTTGACATTCTAAGATATATTAATGGGGTCTCCTGTTTCGTGGCATATAAAGTGAAATGGTGTGTTAGACTGTATATATTTTCAAAAAGTTAATATAAAAGAATAGCTAAAAAAAATCCAGTTTAAGTATGGGATTTGATTTTATAATTTGATTTTATTTGAATCTTTATTTGTATATTGCAAATATGTGTTCCACACAGCATCTTTATTGCCTTGGAATATTCAGTAAAGGTTTTTCTTTTGATCAGCTTTTGTGAGATTATAGATTTCTGTAGGTACTCTCATACTTACCCAAGAGCCTTTTTCCCACATTGGCCACTGATTTCGTTTTTCCATCTGCCATAAAAATACACAAATCCACCCCCCTAAAATAAGGACAGAATTTCATTTCAGGTAATGTCTTTTGATTATCTTTCTGGTGATGTTTCTATTCCAGCTTATTTTTCTCTTTTCCATGGCTCTTTTTAATAGAGAGTTTGATTTTTTTTGGATGTCCTCAGGTGTTACAGAAGTGGAAATATGATAGGTGGATTAGGATGGACAAATGTCAAAACTTTGGTTGGTAAACTTTAGTTTCTACAAACAAAACATTGTTTGACATTGTGGGGGAAAGAAGATCAAATCTGTGAATCTCTGGGTTAGATTACTTGTGACTTGTTACTTAATTATTGAGGTATAAAGATCTCTTATTTGTGTGAATGCAGATGAAGCCAACTGACCAAACGTTATACAGCGATTTAGTCATCAGATTATCTTTTGGCTTTTATTGAAGAAAAGACTGGTATTGGAACTTTCTTTAGTAAAAGAAGGAATCGAACTGTGTGAAAGGTCTTAGGTTATGTGCTCTTGAAGACTGTCCAAGCTGGACCCTAACCACTACTTTTTTTTTTTTTTTTTTTAAATACCACTGCGAAAGAATCTTTCAGTAGGAAAGAGAAACTGGACTCAACTCCCCTAACCACTACTTTCATCAGTCCAGAATATGGGGCAGAGCAAAGTAAGACATATATTTCCACCACCATCATTGGTAGAGTAGATCAATCTAGGAATACAATGGTAAATGTTCTGCTTCTGTTTCTCGGGCCCTCCATGGATTATGAGAAGAGTTACTGAGGGGCTGGACAGCAGATCATAGACTGGTGGTATGACAAATTAACAGCTTGTTGCCATCAGCCTTTGTGTGTGTTGTCCTCCATTGTGCCATTTCTGTCTCTCTCACAGAGCTTCCTAGTCCCACAGAGCTTTTAACTTTCCTCTTGAAGTGGAAGGGGTGAGGGGATGGCAGAATTGTGGTTTACTGCAGCTGTGATGTTAAGCCAGCAGAGGAACGGAGAGTGGCATGCAGAGAATTGCAAGAGGTCAGTCAGGTGTGAAGTGACTCCAAAGGAGGAAGTAAAGCCTGGCCGTTTATGTTGACCACGTCCAGCACATGCCTATTTGTATGATTCTTAATAGATTGTGTCTAACTTGAGATCTTGTTACTCAGACTCAGAATATAGTGTTTAAGTTGTAGGTTTGTGTTTACTTGTTTGTATGTGTATTCATATGCATAGTTAAAAAGACTGAGGAAATTTAGTTAACCAGTATTTAGTGGTAGTTTGGTTTTATATGGTAATTATTCCTTGGGAGCATTGTTGAGGACCCAAGAAATATATGATAATGTTAAAACATCACACTCTCTGATTATTTTGATAAAATATTTACCTGAGAAACAAACCAGGCATTTTGTAGCTTGATCTTAATTAAGTTGCTACTTTGTGACCTTGTCTAATCGACGTAACTTCTGTTTTACAAGGTACTGACTGCTAACATGTTAGTCACTGCTCCCTCCACAGTAGATTATATATCACTGGAAGAAATAGCATGAACAGGTTTTTGTTTACATGTCTCTTGGTTTTATAGAATTTGGAGAGGCAGTATTATCTAGTGGTTAAAAGCACAGGTTCAGCCAGACCTCCTGAATTTGAGCCCTCACTCCTCCTTCTGTGTGCTATATAACCTTAAGCGAGTTCCTTAACTTCTCTATAGCGTAGATTCCTTGGGTAGGAATGATAATAGACCACATCTGAGAGGGCTGTAGGAGGATTAAATGAGTTACTACATTTTACTGGCTTAGCACAGGACCTGGCACATATCAAATGCCCAGATATAATAAGCCTTGTGATGCTTATGATAGATGGTTCCAGGTGGAAGAAACTTTAGAACTTGAGAAACAATCTAGGTGGAATTGTTCTTTCTACAGGTGGGAACACTGAGGCCCACTGTAACTAGAGCAATGTTTGGTTAACTTTGAACTATAATTGGTAGAGCTTTCTGTGACGTGAAGTCACTTGCCTAGGGTTGTATAGCTTAGTAGCTGCAGAACTGGATCTGAAGCCTGGTTCTCCATTCTTTATTCAGTTTGCTTGAATGGAATTAATTTTATACTTTATTTAATAAGGTCTTTGAACTGTTTCACTAACATTTACAAAGATTGTATTCAAATATATTAGATGCTTTTTGGCACATAATTCTTTTTTTAAGGTTTAATATACTAATATTAGTAATATTTGTGATGTAGCTGGCAAGTTTTTTGGGGGGTGGTATATGAAGTTAAAAGTTGAAATTGGGCCGGGCTTGATGGCTCAGCCTGTAATCCCAGCACTTTGGGAGGCCGAGGTGAGTGGATTTCCTGAGTCTACAGGTTTGAGATCCACCCAGGCAACTTGGTGAGCCCTCGTTTCTACAATAAACCAAAAATTAGCCGGGCATGGTAGCGTACGCCTATAGTTCCAACTACTTGGAAGGCCGAGGCGGAAGGATCGCCAGAACCCAGCAGGTTGAGGCTGCGGTGGCTGGGAGCATGTCACTGCACTCCAGTCTGGGCAACAAGAGTGAGACTCCAACTCAAAAATATTTTTTAAAAAGTTGGAAATCATCAGCGAATCAAGGGAGAGGAATAAAAATTAGATAGCTTGGGGTAGCAAATTACCATTTGGTTCCATTAAATGTTGGGCAAACCTCTGGGGTAGGTAGAATTGTCCCCAGCATCATTACAGATGAGAAACCCAAGAGAAGGACTTCTCCAGGGTCACACAAACATTGAATAGTTGAGATAGGATTTGAATCCAGATCTGCCTCACTTCAGAATGTGTGCTCCCTGGAATAGGGTCTGACTTCCTCATACGAGATAGTTTTATTTTCTTCCATAGGATCTCGGCTTCTTGCTGAGCATTCTTCTTTTCTTATTTTGGAATGAGGTTTTATAAATAGAGCCTAATGAGGATTTTAATAAGTTTCCAAACAGTAACCACATGTTTTAATCCACAACGAGATGGTTTATTCTAAGTGTTTTAGGTGTATAGAGTCATAATTTGATTAGTGGTTTATAGTTAGGACAGTAGGTAGTATTTAATTTTCATGTTAGTCTTGTAGAGAAGATGGGAGGCCTGTATTACAATGGAAGACCCAGAAGCCTGGGAATCAGATCAGGGTTGGGTCCTGACTCCATGACTAATCATGTTGTCACTCTGGACTTCATCATCCTATCTCTCTGGTTTAACTCCATCTCTCTGGGCTTCATCATCCCATTATTAAATCAAGGGGCCTGGATTGAAAGCCCCTTAGTTTTCTTTTGCTCTTGTTTTCATTGATCCTGTGTGCAGGCTTCTGACTTGCCTTTTTCTCCTGCACTAGGAACCTCCCCTTTTGTTCATGGTCTCGCAACCTTTCTTCATGAGAACTTTATGACATGTGACTGTGCTTCAACATTTTTTTCTCCCAGTTGGTGGGATGCCTGGTGTTATTTCACAGCACTGGAGTTCTCTGCTTAGGATAATATGAATAACATCAGTATGTGTATTTTCAAACTTTCTATCTTTGGGCTTATGAATACATAGCTAAGAACTAAATGTTATATGGTAAAGTACAAGCTTAGTAAGTCAGGTTATTTATTAACAAATTCTCAAGCCTATCAGTTCCAAGTTCCATTGTCACAACTGTGTTGTGAAGTTCTATGAGCTGTCTGTTTTGGGAAAAGGAAAAACATTAACCAGAGGCAATGAGAGTGGAAAAGAAAGGACCAAAAATGAATTAAGTTTGGGTATGTAAAGAACATGCTTTGACTGTAATTGGTATTAACCCTCTACCTACATAAAGTGGTATTCTGGCTTAGGCCACAGAGTTCTTTCCAGCCCAGGATTCTATCACTGATAGAGATGAGGATGATATTCACCACCCATTAGCATTCATAACTTCTCGAATGTCTATTATTAATCAGTTTGGTCCACAAGCAGTTTTTATTGCCCATGATGCCAGATTCTGTCCTAAATGCCTGGCCTCTAGGAGTTCTAGTTAAACAACTTTTCCCTGCTTTGATGGCATATTATCAACCAACTTATTTACTTCTGATTCTCCAGTAAGGAGATAGAAGCTCAGGCCACTAGCTTGAGCCCACACAGATCTTTTGACTCCCATCTTTCTATTTACAGTATGGTTTTATCCTCTGTTTAACCTTTGTGTATGCATTGCAAATTCTTCCTAGTATGTAAGTTTTGTCTCTCTAGATAGTAATTATATGAATTGAGGATTTTTTAACCTTTTAAAATCTCTCTCCTTTTCCCACCTTGTGTTTTCAGAGTATAATGTATTGTTTCTGTAAATGTTAAATGATACAGCTATGCCTGAGAAAACTTCTGCTTAGTAGAGATGAAGTACTTAACCAGAATACAATTTTCTGTTAATTTTTTAATCTCTGCTATATTTGTGTTCACTGAAAGTGATTTGCATACTGTAATCACTGAAACTTATGAGGATTCCCTTTTCTCAGATAAGTTCCACATAAAGCGGTGTTTTCCAAATCATGCTTTTACAAAATACTAGTCTTAGGAGAGATTAGTAGTTGTTGGTAAGAGAAGTTCCAGAGTGAAATTTTAGCTTGGGAAAACACTGGGTTAAACATAGTTAATCAGATTTTTATTTTTTATGGTGGTTGTATTATTGTTTTTCTGTGGAGCTTGTCAGAGTTTTTAATAGTGTGCATTGTGACTGATCCAGAAAGGAAATATAATGTGAAGTATTTCTCAATTTGCCAGGTTTATTCTGTCACAAGAACAGCCCCTCTTCCAGAAAATACCCACAAACAGCTTGAAGGAAGGTTCTGCTGGACCACAGTTTGGGAAACCCTCTTATTTGCATATATGGCATGCAAAGCATTTACTTTCTGTTTGGGATGATAATTTTATTAGGATTGGAATTCAACTAAGGTAGGAATAAATTATTAATTGAATTTAGAATTCAGTTTTAACTAAAAAAATAATCCTTTAGATTAATGGCTTTTCAAGCCTTCTTTTTTTGTTTTTACTCCAGCCTACAGTGAGAAATTACTTTTTTTTTTTTTTTTTTTGAATTGGAGTCTCATTCGGTCGCCCAGACTGGAGTACAGTGGCAGCTCCTGGCCACCACAGCCTCGCCTGCTGGGCTCCGGCGATCATTCCACCTCAACCTTCCAAGTAGCCAGAATTACAGGCATGTGCTACCACGCCCGGCTGATTTTTTTATTTATTGTAGAGATGAGGACTCGCTGCCCAGGCGGGTCTCGAACCCGCGGGCTCAGGCAGTCCACTCACCTCAGCCTCCCAAAGGTGCGGGATTACAGGCTGAGCCTCTGAGCCCGACTTGAGAAATTACATTTTTGATCATTGATCCAACACATACACACACTCTCAGAACTGAAAAATTTCTTGAAACAATACTTAGGCCTTATTATATATGATGTGTTGTAGTCTGCCTTTTAATGCTCGTTATGAGCTACTAAAATGATGTACCGTGCAATTTGAGAAACACTGTAAGGTTATGTGAACTTATAAACTGGTAAGATGTTAGAGTGAAAATATACCATAGACTGTTTTATAAGTGAGAAAACTCAAGCTCAGTATAGAGATAAAAGAAGGGACTCTGGCCATGTTTTCTGAATTTAAATCCTGGTTGTGTGTTATTGGGCAGAATGTTTTTAATGCCCATTCTTCCTCAGCTTTCTCATTCGTAAAATAGCAGGAGTAGAACCTATGCCCAAAGTAGTTGTGAGGATTCAGTAAAAAATGTTCTGCATAGTGTGTCTGATATGCTCCAAGTGCCCAATACATTTTAGCTTTTATAATGACTGAAGCTCTCAAACTCTTTTTGCTATACCGTATGTACTTTCAAAAATATTTTAAGACTTTGAAAATGTTTAAGCAGTCACAAGTGAACCTAGACTCTTGGTCTGTAGTTAGATGTATCATTTGTTCTGATATCAGCTCTCTGAAATAGTAAGTTTTAAAATAGCGAAAAGGAGCCACTTGAAGTTGTTTGCCTCATAGTTGCAAGTGGACTCATAGTTGCGGAGCTTTAGTTACATTATGTATAGTTTTAAAACTGTTCTTTTTTAAGTATCTTAAATTTAGAGTAATCTTTATTATGAATATTTTCATACCTATATCAGTTACTAATTTAGCTGTCTAATGGTTTTAATTCACTAAAAGAAGAAGATAAAAGTTGCTGTTTCCTGTTTAGCCCCATTTCTGCAAGTTTTTTAGTTCTCCCATCCTCATGATTTTATACTGCTATTTGGGGTTTACTTTTGTGTCTTGATGTAAGAAAAGGGATATTTAGAGGGGAATGACAGTGGTGGGGGTCAAATTTCCTAATACCTTAAACGTAACTGACTATGTTTATGTCAACTACTGCAGCATTTGAGTTTTCTAGCCCTGCATTAAATGTTTCTCCATTTATTTCTTTTATTGCCAGTTTTGTCTTCATTATGGCCTGAAGTTGCTGAAATAAGAGGTTCCAATCAGCATCACGGACACATACCATTTCAGTATGAAAATAGCATAAAGATTTCTCTACTTGGGTGAGCAGGAGGAATGAAGTGAAAAGAACAATTTGCTAGCATTGCACATATATGTTAGCTGCTGATAATGTTGTTTAAGATCTCTATAAACGTTTGCCTCATTTCATCCTATAGCAACCCTATTTAATATGAAATTTTGTCCTCATATTTTCAGATGAGTAACGAAGAAGGAGAAGCTAATTATGTAATTGGTCTGACGTTACACACCTAGAAAGGGGCCCTAGATTTGAAACCCTGGTCGCAGAACTTGAACCTGTAACCTACTGTACTGTCTCTACCACAGAATACTGGAATGCAGAGGCATCCTGGAACATAGGAAATTTCTGATATAGAAACAGATGAGGTCAAATCTCCTGGTGAGGATGTTTGCTATCACAGGACACAGAGAACATTTACATTACTGAGTTGCTGTCAGTGATCTTTGAGGAGCTGTGATGAAATGGAACAATGCAAGAAGATTAGAAAAGTACTGTTTTCCCATAAAAGGAAAAGATGGAGTCCACCAATCATAGTGACTGAACTTGATGTTGATTGCTAGACAGAGTCCTTAGCTAAGTATTGATTTCTAGAAGCTACCATCTAGTTGTTAACTATTTCCTTTCCTAATAAAATTTTATTAAGTGTCTTGGGTAAGAAGATAGGCAGGATATGGAGATCTGAAAGAATTCATATTTTGTCCATATCTGAGATTACTTGAAAAAATGATAAGTCATACGATTTAAACTGGAATCTTTTCTAGGACTTGAAAGTTATTTTGGTGTTTTTACAGGATCATTTTATTCATGTTCGTTTTACTAGAATATAGTTATCTAATATGCTTTTCTCAAGTTGTATAAATACTTCCTAGTTTAAAATTGTTAAAGTCAGCTACTTCTGTTCTTAGCCTGTTATTGATCCTAGCCTGTTTGTTTATTCAAGAACTAGTCATGGTCTTGTGCACATACGAGTGATTAGAAGCTGAGTTGATGGGAAGAGGACACCCCTTCCTCCCAGAAGCCAAAAGTGGCTGGGTGGGGAGGCAAGTAGGGAATGTTAGCGTTTTCATTTTTATCATATGGAAGCTTTTCCATTTTAAAAATTAAATGTAGTGAAAGGAAGACTGAAGGGATCAGTGTGCTTACCATAGAGTTATGTATGCAGGTACCCCTAGGTGTTTGAAAGGTCAGGGCTATCTTTTATAGAAGCTTTGTTATTGATGTTGAGAAGGGGAAGAAATAATAAGAAATAGAGAAGGAGTAGAAACAAGACCTAGGAGTATATCCAGAAGAAAGTGACCAGAGAGACGTTCAGTCTAAATTTACATGACATGCACAGCTTCGAAAGTGAAACTGAGCCGGGCTTGGTGGCTCAGCCTGTAATCCCGCACCTTTGGGAGGCTGAGGTGAGTGGATTGCCTGAGCCCGCGGGTTCGAGACCCGCCTGGGCAGCAAGACCTCATCTCTACAATAAATAAAAAAATCAGCCGGGCGTGGTAGCGCATGCCTGTAATTCCGGCTACTTGGAAGGCTGAGGTGGAAGGATCGCCGGAGCCTAGCAGGTTGAGGCTGCGGTGGCCGGGAGCGGCCACTGCACTCCAGTCTGGGTGACAGAGTGAGACTCCAACTAAAAAAAAAAAAATGAAACTTTGTTTTTCAGAATTGTCATAAGAGAATAGAGCACTTGAATAGATTGTTAATCATGGGATATGTTAAGTATGTATTAAAGACCATGGCCTCAAAACCAAAAAAGGGGAGGGGCGTACCAAACCCAGATAGCATAGGCATTATATGCTCTTATATAATTATATATGTAATATATACCCATGTAGAAATTAAAAGTTCCTTGTAAAAATTTTTAAAAGCTGAAAATTGTCTCATTTATTCTAGACCCTAGAAAAATGCAAAAAGACATCAAATTCATGTTTCAAAACTAGCAGAAGCTCCTAAAAAACCTACTAAAATATAAGAACAGGAACCTGATAAGACGTTACAAAGGAAGAAAACTGTATTCCAATTTTACTTCTGAAGCCATGAAAGTTCTTAGTGAAACACCAACAAATTTAATTAAATAGGAAATTGTCAAAGAGGGAAACACTCGCTTTTTACTGTGTACCAAGTATTGTTCTAACCTTTTTGCTTATACTGTCTCAGTTAATTCTTACAACCCTATGAAATGTTATTATTATTATCACCCTCATTTTGCAGATTAAGAAATTTAGGCCAAGTGGTTAAATAGTCTGCTTAAAGATGACTTGAGGCCGGGCATGATGACTCACGCCTATAAGCCCAGCATTTGGGAGGCCAAGGTGAAAGGACTGCCTGAGCCCACGGGTTCAAGACCAGCCTGGGAAACTTGACAAGCCCTCATCTCTACAATAAATCAAAAAATTAGCCAGGCATGGTGGCGCGTGCCTGTAGTTCCAGCTACTTGGAAGGCTGAGGCAGAAGGATTGCCTGAGCCCAGCAGGTCGAGGCTGCTGTGGCCAGGAGCATGCCACTGCCCTCCAGCCTGGATGACAGAGTGAGATTCCCAACACAAGAAAAAAAAAGATGAAAGTAAGCCACAGAACTAGTTTTGTACCTTGGGGTTTGGCTCCAGCTTATATTCAACCTTCAGGCTATATCATCCCAATATGTGCCAAGATAACAATGCTAATTAAACAGTTATTCTTGATTCGTGAACTCTTGAAATCAGGAAAAAAAGATGCCCAGTAACACTGATGATGTTTGATAACACTGATGATGTTTGATATCATCCTGGCCAGTGCCAGAATACATCAAATAAAAGGTTTAATTATTAGGGGAAAATAACAGTTTTGCAGATGGTCACATTCTTAAACGTAAGAAAATCAAGAGCAGAAAATAAGAGTAAGGTGGCTTCATACCATGTAAAGATATTTAATAATTGGTAGCGTTCAATTACAAAAATATTGGGAGAAAAATCATATTCATTAGAGCAATAAAAAAAAAAATGAAATAGGCCATTGCCTTACTAGACTCCTGTGTGGCCATGTGCTCTTTGAGCTTTCTGGCTTTGGCCCTCTTCCCTGCTTGGGGAGGTGAATCTCCCCTTTCGTTCTCACTCTCTCTCTAATTTACCTTTTAAATAAACTATATTTTTTAATCTAAAAAAAAAAATACCCAGTGAAGGGATCTGTATGAAATGTTGGAATCTCTATCACAAAAACTGTAAACTGAGTGAGGAAAAGACTTAAATAAGAATCGATTTTTAAACAATTTGTTATCCTTTGGAGCAATCAGTTTTGATAATTAAAGTCCCTTTTATATGAAAATAATGGAAAAATAAACATAAATTTAAAAAATATGAATATTTACATACATTTATCAGACCTGTGGATGAGGAAACAGGCTTATTTCTATTGCTGTCAAGTGATAGAAAACTAAGATAAATGGGTAAAAAAATGTTGTATGATAATGGACAAAAGGTTGGTATTTACCTCAGTATAGTAAAAGCTTACACAAACTGATAGCTATCATTTATTAGTAAGCTTCTCTTGCATTTCAAATGTTACCCTGGGCATTTTGTGTTAAAATTTTAGTTATCATTTTTTATAATTGAAAAGAAGGTGACTGCTCTACCCAAGGGTTTTGGTTCATACTTTTAAACAGCAGAACTGGGATTTAAACTTGGATCTGATAAAAGATTATGCTCTTAACCCTTAAAGCATGGGATTTCAAACATGTTAAAGGCTAAAACACTGGACAAATGAACCTTCAATTTAGGTAGTGGCTAAATAAAATACATATAAATAAACAATGGGGGACACTTAAATAGAGATTTTTAAAAGTGGTAATGCTTAATGCCAGTAGAGTTGTGTTTAGACACACAAGACAAGATGAACTCATATACTGCCAGTAGGACCTTTCTGGAAAATAGTTGGGTCCAATACATAGCCAGATTGTTAAGATGATCGTTTCATGTAAGCCAGAGAAAAATAAAATTTCTTTTTCATCCTTACTATAAGTGATCTTCAGTGTCTTAAAAAAATCTAGCTATTTTTTTGATTGTAGTGGTGGTTGTTAACTCTGTGAGTATACTGATATTGATTGAATTGTGTGCTTTAAATAGATTGAATTGTGTGCTTTAAATAGATAAATTGTATGGTGTGTGAATTATAGCTCAATAAAGCTGTTATTTAAATATATCTATTTAGCTACGAGTGGGAGGAGAAAATAGAGTTTGCTTCTCTGAACTTGGGATTGTTGAAGGTGTTCTAACAAGTTAGAGTTTTCCAGTTTATCTTGCACTATGTCATTGGTACACCCCATTAATGCAGTGTCATAAAGCTATAGAAAGTGGAGTTAGTGCTAAGAACGTTTCAGTGGTCAAAGGAGAGATAATAGCTCAATGATATAATCTCTTAACAGAAGAACTCAAAAGTTTTATAGTTTCAGGTTTAACAAAATCAGTCTTAAGACTATATGTTGGGTTTCAGGACACATCTTCCACTTCATCTTTGTTTCAAATTAGTGTGTGCACATAAACATAGTTTCTCACTGTTGCTTTTCTTTTGGTATCCATCTTGAAAGAGTGCATCAAGATGGGCCTTGCTCTCTTGGGGCATACATGAAAATATATTTGTTACAGTGTTCAAATACAAAGGTACATAAACCAGGGTAAATTGGCTCAAAGATGAGGTGGGGGAAGAGCTTATCTTGAGATAGTGGGCTGTTGGGGAAATTAGATCAGTTAGATCAGCCTATTTTGATCCTTCAGCTATGAGAACAGGATAGGGTGAATCATGACAATAACGAAGTCTGCCTGTGGAAAAACATGGCAACTAGTTGCCTACCTGGCCTGGATCAACTTGATTAGTGGAAGATTGACGAGTTAGTTATTCCATGACATGGTATGGACTTCAGTAATCCTAGTGAATTATACATGTTTACTGATATGAATTATTAAATATTGCCAAGAGAATTCTTTTCATCATCACTGACATGTATTTTAAAGATATTTTCATATGTGGCTTTTTGTTCAATCAAGATTAACAAAAATTTATGTGTAGGTGACCCTGCTGGGCCCTTCTCCAATGAAGAGTGCTTTGGGCTTGCTAGATGGGGAAATGGACATGAGCAGAAAAGTTGCCTAATGATAGCGCAGGGGAATCAAGAAATCAAGATAGTCATAGTTTGGTGGGGGTGACCAAATGTCCTGAGTTGTCAGGGAAAGTACATATTTATGTCTGTTGTCCTCACATAAGTATTCATTGTGCCCCCCTTCATTCCACAGGTTGCCCTGGTTTGGATGTTAAATTGTCATCTTACCATTTAGCAATTATAAGACTAGCTGTTTCTTGACCCCTCCTCTCATATTTTTGCTGCTAAGGGTGCAAGGCTGTCTGCCAAGTCCTCAGGTGTTCCCATTTAAAGTAGGTTGATTCTCAGGCACTATTTCTGGAGTCATAGCTGCTCACTGGTCTTTCCTTGGAACCAAGAGGATTTTCAGTAGATTGTTTGACTTACCTCTAAATGAGAACTATGACGTGATAGCACTTCTAGAGATTCTAAATGTAACACTTTTTTGCCCAAATACCTCCACCTCTATTATCCAATAAGTAGCTTCTCAGAAACTGTTGAAAGAGAAATTGGGGAATTGACAGTTTTAAAATGGTTGTTATTGAATGCCTTATAACTCTTTTTTTTTTTTTTTGAGTTGGAGTCTCACTCAGTCGCCCAGCCTGGAGTGCAGTGGCCACTCCCGGCCACCGCAGCCTCAACCTGCTGGGCTCCAGCGATCCTTCCACCTCAGCCTTCCAAGTACCTGGGACTACAGGCACACGCTACCACGCCCGGCTAATTTTTTTGATTTGTTGTAGAGATGAGTTCTCACCAAGTTGCCTAGGTGGGTCTCGAACCCGCGGGCTCAGGCACTCACTCACCTCGCCCTCCCAAAGCTTGGGATTACAGGCTGAGCCACGGGGCCGGCAGCCTTATAACTCTTAAAGAGGACTCTTAAAAGAAACAATGTACCAGTACCCACATACTTACATATTTATATAATTTTTAATTCTTGATTTTCTGTACCACTGCTGAGTTTTAGAGCAAATGTATCCAAGGGAAATATCAGGTGTTTCACAAGATCATTTTGGGAGTTCAGTTTAGGATGGCCATTATATGTAAAAAAAGTTACATATAATTTTCATTGGCTTATATAATCTTAAACTTTTGCAGTTTGTGACATATCTGTTTTCACACTTTGTTTTTTCATGTTTCTTCCCCTGTTTCTTAATGACTAATTTCAGATCTCCAACCTTAAAGTTGGTATGCAGAGTATATGGAAGAATAAAAGATGGTGCCACTCTCAGTCTGCGTAAGGCCAATTTGACCTTTGAAAAGCTTAAGAGGAGAAATGTCTGATCCCTGCCCTTAGATGTGGCCCGTGTATTAATTGGAACTCTCTTGTTTCTTCCAACAAAGCAAATATTTAGTAAAATTTTATCTTGGGGAAAGATGTGGGAAAAGACAGAGGTGCACCTGGGTTTCACAAACAGTTGGAAGCAAACACCATTAAGACTGTCCATTTCTTCCCATGCTTCTCTGCTTACCCCATCCTCTCTGTGCAGACCAGTTTTTGCCACTTGGTAGAGAACCTCACCACCTGCATTTCATAAGTATTCTCTCATGGGATTTCAGCCCCTGGATAGATAGAGATAGATAGAGAATGTCTAGCTTACTCCTCCCTCTAGGTTTCTTTGCTGGGGCCAGCAGGAGTATGTTTTATACAGGACTACAGCACCTCCCACTGGAACTGTGTGAATGGTGTGTGAGGGGTACTAGGAGTTGCCAGAAAGAAATGGTGCTGGGGTAATGTACAGTGACTCTATGACCTTTCCAACTGAGGAGTGTTGAGTTTCTCTCATTTTCCCGTCTGATTTGGTTAGGTGTCCTAGATAAAAGTTTAACAAACTTCTTGGTTAGTTGTCTGCCCAGGATGTATCTCATTCCTGTTCTTATTTTGTCCTTTATCTCTAATTTTAACCTTAAAAGTAGGCCCTGTTTTAGCCACTCTTGGTCACAGATATCATCTAGGCCCAGGAGAGTCTGTACAGGACTGACTACAGGATCCCAAAAGCATTCTACCCTGACTAAAAGCCACTGCCCTTACATTCACTCAACTCTCCCAGAAATACAACAGGAACGGGAGTGTTTGCTACCCCAGGAGGAAGTTTGTTCTGCATTACTCTTTTGGTTTAAACCACCAATATTTTGACTTTTGGTGTTTTTTTAAAAAATCATAGGAAAGCATCAAGTGACCAATATTTGTTGAGTGAGTAGTGCTTTAACTTATTATTCTCAGCTTGTTTTCCATTTGCATTGTGCATGTTACTTGTTGCCTCTTCCCACTGTCCCCACCCCCCTTGTATTCTTGTTCCTTTCTTTATTCCCTTAGAGTGAATGGAGTTGAATATAGAACAGAAGTTTAAAAATACAGTTCAGCCATTATTTTAATTTATGAATGGTATTTTTTCAATACCAGTTGAATAGAATATGTTTTGTATACCTGGTTAAAAAATTGTCTATGGAGGCAGACATTTAGACTTTAATATCTGTAATGCCTTACATATAATAGGGGCTTGAAAAATATATGGTATAAACTTGGAAATATTTGTATTTACTCATATAAGAAAGTACAACAGGAATAAAACAGGCATCGTACACTGGCGTAGTGGATCTGAGGAATGGAGGGGCTGTGACAAACACCTCATACTACAAAGGAGGGCTTAGGACACTTACAGATAGAAATTCCTTGAATCGCAAGAAAATTGGTGGCAGTTCCTTATTTTGCTGCACACCATACATATTGATTGCCTTGATAGGCTATCTCTGTTTGACTTAATTCAGTAATCTCTCCCCAGACAAGTTGCCCCCTTAGCATTGTTATCTATTTCCACCTCAGTAAGAAAATTGACACACTAGATCTTGGAGTATTTAACAGATTTATCAAATGGTAAAGTTAAAAGCTACACCCTCCCCCTAAAAATAGGTGGGGTTTTTTTCACATTCTTTGCCTACCATTTTAGAGAAATGGAGAAAATTAAGGGTATGTTTCCTTCTCTTTTTTTCCTCCCCTTTTGTCCCATCTTTCACATCACTCCCAAAAATTAAATAAGGTGCAATAGGAAAATAAGGAAAGACAAATAAAATGATTATTGGGGCAATATTAGTACACAAACAAATGTATGTCTTTCACACTAGCTAGTGGAACCCATACATTCGGCTTTGAGTTTGAGTAGCCAAAACAAAGAAGGACATAAGATCATCAAAGACAACTTATGAAGGAAAAGGAAGTCAACCACTTAGGCGAAACATAATTTTCCATAATTGAGACCTGTGGATCCTTTATTAATGTGAGCTCTGGGTCCTTAGTATACTTCTCTCAAATCTCTATAGTGTCTGTAAAAATGAAGTGTCTTCAGTTGAAGTTTAAGGTATCCTAGTATGATACATAGAAGATAATATGTCCGAATGCAGTTTAATTAGATCATTAGTTTTCTGATGCTCTGGAGCTATGGAAGCAGCCTTCTATAATTATTCATGTCACTGAACTTTTAAATAAAATTGGATGCCAGAGCGGTCCAACGTTATTGTCTCTGGTAACTGCTCTGGCTTTAACAATTGGCTGAGCTGGCGGGCAGCCCTAGTATCTATCTGACTTTGAAAACTTAACCAGGACTTGATTTCAAATCTAGTTATGTAAATTGACTTGGAGGGCAGGTTAGTGTTTTCCTCAGAAAACAGTTCTGTGCCCAGCATGCAAGCATGTTTAATGGACATTGTTTTATGTCATAAGGTAGTAGTTTTAAGAAATTTGTTAAATTGATGACACTGAAGCTCAATAAATAAAACTGATAGGAGTAAGATGTTTGGGCTGGAGAGGAGGTGAACTGTCACTTGCTCCAAACTTTAGATAGAATGAGGCTTAACAGCCACTGTTAGAATTGTGGCTAATATTTTAGTCTGAAAAAATTTCAAAGCCTGTATCACCAGTCTCGCACTGTTACAGAAAAAGCTTACCCTGTCCCCTCCGTGCTCCCCAGAACACATGTAGAAAACCTAATTTTAATTAGTATAACTGATGTTTAAACCACTGTGATTCTGAGAGGTTGGCTGTTTGGTTAACAATAACCCCAATATTTGTAAGATATGGTTAAAAATCAAGATAGATTTTTGAAGCCTCCACAGAAATGATTATTTGTATATGAGAGCACAGTCACAATATTTTATTTAGTCTACACAATCACTATTATTCTTCTGATGAAATAGTAAGGAAAAAATACAATCCTGTGTTCAAAATTTTTTCAGAAGGAAATGAGTTTTTAATATAAGTAAATATTCATTATAGCTCTTCCTGAATGTTCTGAGGCCTCTCACTAAAACCTCACTGTTTATGCTTCCTTGGATATAAAACGCTTTTGTTGTGCATTTTTAGAAAAAGTTTTCAGATTAAAAAGCAAGTTTGCATGTTTGGCTGTATTGTGATGTCAACACTTACATGGAAAGCACCACTTCATAAAGTGTGGAATGTTCTTTAAGCAATAAAAGAAGGCATGTGGTTATTCTGTAAACAGCACTTAGGTTTACAGTGAGTTTTTCACCTTCAGCCATTCTTTTCACTCAATACTTCATTACCCACCAGAGCTTGACAAAATTACAAAATAATTTTTGTTTCCTTATCATAATTCAAACTGTTGCATAAAGCTTTCCAGTCAGTTGAAATATGTTTAATGACTCTAATCCAAATCTTTCATTCTACAAGATGCAGTTCTAGAAATATCCCCTCTGTTGAAGTCTGGAACCTTCAGCCCACAGTGCCCTATCTGTCCTCTGTACTTACTACCATATCACTAATTTGGTTGTCTTTTATATAGGGTTTGGTAACGTGGCATGTATTAGTCTTTCATAGATTTAAGTCTTCTGTATTTGTGCCTGTCTCCCCAGCTGTATTCTGAGTCCAGGAACAACTAGCAAATATGTACCACTTTATTATATGTCGTAAAGTTCTCATCTTTTGGTTCATGAGCTGAGTTTTGGCTGTATGACTGGGAACTTATTTCCTCCAAAAGCATAAGCAAGAGCTCTTATATTTGATCATGCCAGTCAATTGACAAATGAAGTTCAGCTACTTCCTCTGAAGTTATTTCATCTAAAAGTTTTCTCTCAACCCAGGATTAAACCTTCAGTGGAAAGGGTATATTGACTGATTAGGACAGTTCTCAGAGAGATCATCCTTGGGCAGAATGTTCTGTGTGATCCTTTACAGGGCCATGTAATTGTGCATTTAGTGACTCTGAATACTTTTGCTGAAAAACATTCTATTTACACTAAATCTCACCATACGGCAGCCTTTGAGCGGTTTAAAAAGAAAATAAGCCTTTCAATCTCCAACTATGGTGGTTCAGCTCAGGCTGGTTTTGTGGCATGTTTGTGCTTTTGTGGGCATTTGACCAGAACAGAAATAGCAATGCTTGGACCTTGAAGGAGAGCGATTTTCCAGGTTTATATCTGATCCTGTAGAAATACATTTAGAGCTGTACATCTAAAAAAGAAAAGTGTGTGTGTGTTTCAAAATACAGTTCTACATTGGAATAACTAAAATAAAAAAATAAAAATTTCACCACTCAGGTGTAACTTTTTAGAACCACAGCACCTTTAATCTACCTTAATTCTTTGACACAAAAATAATTTTCTGGAAGGCCTTTTTCTTTTCTTCCATATTTTCACTTTCTTTCAAATTTTCTCATTTGTTTACAGTTCAAGTTTTGACTTAGACTTTCTTTTTAAGGAATTACCTTTTTTAAAAGATCACGATTGACTATTGCTTTTCTTATTTACCAGAATGTGGGTGAGCCCATGATGTTTGCCCATGATCATATGGACTATGTTTACACAAGCTTGTGGTAACATGAGTAGTAAATTTAACCAGAACAAAAATAAATTTATAATTTTATCCTTGAAGATTTCACATTTAGAAATGTGGACATTGATTAACTTCTCATATTGTTAAAATACAGTGCTAATTTGTCTGGAAATGGTTGAAGGTCATATTTTCTAAATTCTAAAAATATAATGTAACTCTTAGTTCCTTAGGGTATCTGTGAATGAATCATTGCAGATAAAACTGAAGATGGCAGATCCATATTGATAAAAGACCTATAAATATATTTTTAAAGTCAGTCATGTATTATAACTGTTTCTAAATAATGCCCTGTAATATGTAACTGTAATTTCAAGTCTTAAATTATGTGATAAAAATCTTAGTGTTTTGCAATAATTTAAGAAGTTCAGCATTGTGAATTAAGACAGCTATCATTAGTAAAAGAGCTACTCAAATTGATTTTAAATCTTTGTTTTGCTAACTGCAGGTTCCATCCTATGAGTGAATTGTAAAATCAACTTAGTAGGTTATGACCAGCATTTAAAAGGAGGTAAGGGACTAGGGGACTAGGATAGAACAAAATAGAGAATGTCAGTATAATTTTGCATAACAAGGATAAGTGCTGTGTTTTTTATGTATGAATATATATGCGTCATGAGGTCAAAGAAATCTGTAAGCTACCACCAGTGATAGTATAATGCAGTTAGTAGCCTGGTGGCTTTGTGGTTTTTTTATTTTTATTTTTTTGAGTTGGCATTTCACTCCATCACCCAGACTGGAGTGCAGTGGCACACTCATGGCCACCCCAGCGTCGACCTCTTGGGCTCAGGCGTTCCTTCTGCCTCAGCCTTCCAATTGCCAAGTTGTCCAGGCTGGTCTCTAACCCGTGGGCTCAGGCAGTCCTTTCACCTTGGCCTCCCAAAGTGCTGGGATTATAGGCTTGAGCCACTTTACCCAGCCTGTGGTTGTTTTAATGGCTACACAAAATACAGACTGATACAGGCTCTGTTAAAAAGCTCCAGTACTGTGTCTTTGACTTATTTGTTCTTTTAACAGGGAGTAAAGGAAGACCTGTGTGACTTGCAGATCAGATTTGTAGTTTAAAGGATTCTGTTAGGGCACTAAACATTAAGATCCAAGAACAAAAATTTCAATGTCATATTGTATACTGCATCTAAATCAGAAGGAATTTAATAGGAATGATACTTCAGTTTTGCAAGCCTGTTCCAAAATGCAGTAGTAAACAATGGATGAAGATGTGGCTCCCTGTGGAATATGCACAAAAGACTTGAGTCAATTAAATTGCTCAGTAGAAAGCTTTTTAGCTGTGTAGTATAACTATTAATGGAGTTTAAGACTGCATTTTTGAAATATATGGACAGGTCATCTTGCCTGGTCAGATCACATATGTATATGGGGTCTAGTTTGGAGCACCACACCCCTTGAGAGGAACAACAACAAACAGGAATACTTGGAGAATAATTGAGGGGGTCCCTTGATTGAGTCAACTCCCACAAGGTTCACTTCATCTGTAACAAAACCACAGCTGGATAAATGTTACAGGAATTTGGTTGCCAGCTATGCTATTTGCAGTACAGATTGTGAATACAGTAAGTCCCCTACATACAAACGAGTTCTGGGAGTTTGTTGGTAAGTCCAATAAAGTTAGCCTAGGTACCCAGCTAACACAATTGGCTATACAGTACCAGCTACGTCACTGCTGTTTTCTTGCTTCTGGACATCCTGAACTTGAAATAAAGATACTATACTACCTACTCTATACACAGTACTCTACAGTAAATTATACAAATGCCTAACCACTTGTAGAGGATGCCCACATGTGACAATGTTTGTGTGACAGGCACGTGTACTAACCTTACATGATTGAACTTGGCAACATACGTCTGCATCTTTAAAAGTTCACAACTTGAAGGGTTGTATGAAGGGGTCTTACTGTATATGGCTCTTGTCCCCAGATAGCTCACAGACTAGTGTGGAGATGGTAATGTACATCTTAACATGTCTGATTAGATTGTTTAAAATGCTTCAAGTTCTTTCTTCAAGACAGCTCTCACTTTCAGTTTACCCCAGTCCTGGATGCCTCCATGCTTAAGACACAAGGTTTGCCTCAAATATTTCTGTCTGATACCCACTGAAATGGCTGCTTAGGTTTGATGGTATATTTTGTAAACTTCTAGTTCTACTATTTGCCCCTGGCTTGGCTTGGACTGGGATAAAGTCTAGGAATGAGAATTTATTTTATTTTTTGTAGAGATAGGGTCTTACAATGTTACCCAGGCTGGTCTCTAACTCCTGGGCTCAGGCAATCCTCCTGCCTCAGCCTGCCTGACTCTAGGAATGGTATTTTGTCACATCATCAATCGGAATCCTTTTTTCTTTTCTTTTCTTTTTTTTTTTTTTTGACTCAGAGTCTCACTCTGTCACCCAGGCTGGAGTGCAGTGGCATGCTCATGGCTGCCACAGCCTCAACCTACTGTGCTCAAGTGATCCTTCTGCCTCAACCTTCCAAGTAGCAGGAACTACCGCTGTACACCACCATGCCCAGATAATTTTTTGATTTATTGTAGAGACAGGGTCTCACCAAGTTGCCCAGGCTGGTCTTGAACCCTTGGGCTGCAGCAGTCCTCTCGCCTCTGCCTCCCAAAGTACTGTGATTACAGGGTGAGCCTCCATACCCAGCAGGAATCTATTTCTGAAAGGCATGTCATAAATTCAGTTTTTAAAATATCTTCAAATCAAAAGCCTAAACTTTTTAAAGTGTAAAATTCATTTAATATCATATTTAATATGTATTCAAGTGTAGTTACTGCATATAAAGAGTATACTGTGCCCTCCCTCAATAATTTAATTGGTTGGTGGTTAACTGGAGAAAGTCATGAATTCTTATGTTATACTTGATTTCTTGATTGACTTTTTCACCCTCAGCTAAGCAGTGCTATAATGAAAGCAGTCACCTTTGGATGGTATAGTGAGATAGTATAGTGGATAGCATAGTGAGATTTGTTAAATGAGATTCTATTAACATGGCTTATTTCAGAATAAGTTACCTTGCTTAGTTGTAAATAACTAATTATAGATATATGGAATCTTCAGCATGCAGATGCAAGCCTAGTAGGAAATAAAAAATTCATAAGGAAAAAGATTTATATATAAAGCTATACAAAAATTAAAACTTTCTACATGAAGTGACAACACTGAAATGCAAATGGCAAACTAGGGAGAACATATTTGAAAAGAAAAAACACCCAAAGGGATAATATTTATAATTATACAATATCCTAGAGATTAAAAAAAAAGGATTCTAAATACAGTTGATTAATGGACAATAGAGATATACAATTTCACTAAGAAAATACAAATTGAAAATATGTTCATTGTTATCAGTTATCAGTTCACATCAAAAGAATTAAATTGATTGGCAAAGTGGGAAGAGGAGGAGGTCAAGATGATAGTACTTGTAACCTAGCAGATTGGCAAAAATCAGAAGGATTGATAAATTCTAGTGTTGGTTAGCTGGTGAGGAAATGGCTGCCCTCATGTACTGTTGATGGCTGTATAAATTGGCGTAAGCTTTTGGTTTGCATTAAGAATCTTCATGTTTTCACTCTCACAGACTGCTGCCTTATATGAGTCACTCAGAATCTTCATTGGCTTCATTTAACTTTGGTATCTTATATATAGAACTGCACAGACATTTGTGTGGTCTCTTTGTGGCCAGAGTAGCCTGTTGTTTAGTCACTCCATATGAATAACTAGCTTTCTAAGGTGGGCAGTTGAGAAGTCATTTCCTCAATTTTTACAAAGATGGAGAAATTGACATTTAAGTTCAATGACTGTCCAGAGTTGGACAGTCTGGTCAGTAGAGACGAAGACAAGGAATTGTAGTTTCTTTCCCCTCACTCATTTTATATCACTTCCAGGGACAAGTAGGCTAGAACTTTAAGACAAAGTAAAGCTGGGTAGGTCTGCACAGAAAGGAAGGGACATCTATAGTAACTCATTGGAAAGAAGACCCAAAGCCTATGACTTGAGTCTTTCTGATGAAATAGTTACAAAACAATCTGTCCTTTGGAGAAATACCTTGATGACCCCCTACTGATTCCAAAAGAGTTGTGTCCAACAGTTTCAACTATGCAGAAAGTATGTATTTATGTATTTATTTTTAATTACTTTAAAAGACATTATTAAAGTTTTATGTGGAATTAATGATAAAAATATTGAAAGTTTTGTCAAGCCACTTTTATGCAGAAAATTGAAACAAAGACATAGACCTTAATTTTTTAAATTCAACTTTATATTATTAAGCTTATTTAGAGCTTAATACTTATTTAATTATGACTAGAAGAAACTCATTGAGAAGAGTACTCTAATTGACAGCAACGTTTTTCAGTCCTGAGCAAACTTCCTTTCTTTTAACATCAGATGTTTGAAAACTGCTCCTGGGGCCATTATTAAACTGAGGCAAAAAGCAACTATATAAAGAGAAAACTTTTTCTGCAGAAGTCAGAAATCCGGGGGGGTGGTGTGTGTGTGTGTGTGTGTGTGTGTGTGTGTTATTAGAACTTAGAAAGATAACGTCACAGAGCTCTGATACATGATGTGTGTGTGTGTGTGTGTGTGTGTGTGTGTTGTTAGAACTTAGAAAGATAACGTCACAGAGCTCTGATACATGATACATTCTTAACTCTTGAGAGTTACTTAGCTCAACTACTAAGTTCAGTTAAAATGCTTCCAGCCATATCTTTAAGTAAATTCTAGAACTGTGTAAGTGGGTGTTTATACTTGTCCTACCTTGTTCTAGAAAGGATTTAAGGCAGGTTGAAATATTCTCTTGTACTTATTATAACTTTAACCTTTGAAATCCATAATGACTGCATGCTGCTCTGAAATTACCACACTAAAACTTGACAATAGTGGCATGATTCCCCTAATAAGTATTTGAGATTTAACATGAGTTTCTGTTTGTAAAATTAACACATTGCTTTTTAGAAGTGCTGTTGCTTTTTTAAAAATCTTTATAAAATGACTTTTTCTCTAAAACTAGCTACAATAAATCAAAAAATCAGCCGGGCGTGGTAGCGCATACCTGTAATTCCTGCTACTGGGAAGGCTGAGGTGGAAGGATCGCTGGAGCCCAGCAGATCGAGGCTGTGGTGGCCAGGAGCGGCCACTGCACTCCAGTCTGGGCGACAGAGTGAGACTCCAACTCAAAAAAAAAATGCAAAACTCGTTCTCCTATATGCAAGTATATTCTGCTTTGTTGCTCCAACGAAGAATGAACTTTACCCTTACAGCATATTTTGTAAATATTCATAATTTGACATTGCTCACATTTAGTGTAGGTAAAAGAAACTTTCAAGGATTAACAGAAAGTCTCTTTTTAGAGGAACACAATTTTTTTTTTTTCAGTTGGAGTCTCACTTTGTCATCCAGGCTGGAATGCAGTGGTACAATCACAGCCACTGCAACCTTGACCTGCTGGGCTCAGTGATCCTTCCGCCTCAACCTTTCAAGTAGCTGGAACCACAGGCATGCACCACCACACCCAGCTAATTTTTTGATTTATTATAGAGACAAGGTCTCGCTAAGTTGTCCAGGCTGGTCTTGAACCCCTGGACCCAGGTAAGCCTCTCGCCTTGGCCTCCCAAATTTTTGGGATTATAGGCATAAGCCACTGCACCTGGCCCACAAGTATTTCTAAATATGTTTAATAAGCTCATTTCATTAACTACTCATTCTGTAATTTACTCAGAACAAAAGCTATTAACTTAAAATATGATATTTTTCTAAACATTTAAACTGAAATACTTTAAAAGATAAATTAGCATAAGAATTTAATACTTTACAAAAGTGTAATTAATGGTCCATTTGATATATATAATGAGAATATTTAGCTTTAGGATCATGGATAATGTTCTAACAGTGGTCTGCCCTGATCCTCAGCTCTAAATTTTAAAGGCTTTGAAAAATCTTTTTTTTTTTTAATGTTCCAAATGTAGGCATATGCCTAAAGGAACTTTGTTTTAATTTAGTTTAGTATTTTTCTAAAGGATGAGTATATGGAGAAGCTCATAGTCACTCAGACCTACACATGTGCTCCAGAGACTTGGTTGGGACTGAAAGGCAATATATAGTATTCATAGCCTAGCTCTCTATGCAGTAATTATCTGAGATTTAATAGAAAAGGAACTTGGGTTGTTAGTGATGAGCAATAATAATATTTTGAGCACATGAAGTAGAGGTACGGGCCAAGCTTTTTAAAATCTTTTTAATTTTTTTCTTTTTTTAAGAATTAAGGGGCATTCAGGAGTATCCTTTTCATATTTATTTGGCCCATAATCTTAGAAATTGCCTATTTGATCAGAATTTAAAATACATATATATATATTTGTTTGTTTGTTTTCCTTATCTTTGTGTGTGTGTGTGTGTGCCGGAGTCTCATTCTGTCACCCAGGCTAGAATGCAGTGGCACGATCACATAGCCGTGACCTTCTGGGCTCAGGTGATCCTCTTGTAATCAGCCTCCCAAGTAGCTATGTCTACAGGTAATCACCACACCTAGCTGAATTTTTAATTTTTGTAGAGATGAGGTCTCACTATCTTGCTCAGGCTGGTCTCAAATTCCTGGACTCAAGCAGTCTTCCTGCCTTGGCCTTCCAGAGTGCTGGGATTATAGGTGTAAGCCACCACACCCTAAAAATCAGTATTTTAAAAAGTCACTCAGCAAACATTTACTTATGGTTACTGTATTTAAAATTCTACTTTTATGTTGTCCATTTTTTGTAACACTTGTTCTGTATGTAAAATGACAGAACAAATAAGTTCAAAGAATAGAGTCTGAAATCAAAAGAGATTTGCCATGAAATCTGAGACATACACTCAGTGTGTGATCTCAGGGCCAGTCTTTTAAATTACTTTAAAGATATATAGACATTAGTTACCACGACAGTTAGAGAACGGGTGTAAGGGTGGTTTCATGGACAGAAAGTGTTCGTAGACATCGGATTAGGGAATATACATCACAATATAATGTGTCTTGATCAGTTATTAAGTTCATTCTCAATTTTTTTTTTTTTTGAGTTGGAGTCTCACTCTGTTGCTCAGGCTAGAATGTAGTGGCACACTCATGGCCCCTGCACCCTCTACCTGCTTGACTCAGGTATCCTTCTGCCTCAGATTTCCAAGTAGCTGGAACTACAGGCACACACCACCACGCCCGGCTACTTTTTTTTTTTTTTTTAATTTATCATAGAGATGAGGTCTCACCAGTCAAACCCATGGTCTCAGGCAATCCTCTCACCTCAGCCTCCCAAAGTGCTGGGATTATAGGCATGAGCCACCTCGCCTGGCCAGTCTATTCTTTTAACATTAATAAAGAAAACAATCAATACAAAAATATGAATCACCACCACAGGGTGGCTCTGTAAATAGTGCTGTAGTCTCAGGAACCCAGATCAGCCTTTCAGTATTTCATCTTGATTAACCACACGAATCCATCACACTTTAGTCAGAATTCTGCCATGTTTATGTTAATGACATAAACAATATACAGGCTGACAAATTAGAGTTGCTCAGCAAAGGTGTGGGTACAACTTTGTGTGTAGTAATAGGTAAATGAGGGAGAGAGCCATGGTGATTTGAGCTAAGACCTTTCTTTGAACAATATGGAGTTTGTGGTCCAGGAATGTCAAACTGGAGAGTGTAACTGAAACTTAGAGTGAAGGAGATAAAAATAGAGAGGAACAGATCACAAGGAGCCTTGTAGATTTGGTCAGGAGTTCGGAATTTTATTGGGTAAAATGGCAAGTCATTTGGGGGAAGGGCAGAGAATTGAACAAAGAAGTGCTTTGTAAACTGTACACAAGAGATCTTCCATTATTTCAAATATTCCTACTGCTACTACCACTGTTATGACTGACTGGTTTACTGTCTAGATTATAAAGGAATTTCAATATTGCTTCTGCTTAGTATCCAGTGTTGAACATCAGCAGCCCCTGAAAGTCTGGTCAAGATATGTTAGTTGCAAAACACACCCCAATATCTTGAGTTCTCTTGAACACTTGATTTTGGTTTTCACGCAGTTGATTTAGACGTATGTGTTTGGTAGCTTTGGTAATTAACCAGAGGTCTAGCTGCTTCTTCATGGTTTATTTTAATGGAGCTAAGTTATTAGATCATATTTGCAGCTAAGAAGAGGGACTTGTATCCCATTTATCCAGAAATTGAATCAAGACTTAGATGTAGGCTTAAAAAGGCTAAGGTCTGGCTGGGCACAGTGGCTCATGCCTAAAAATCACAGTACTTTGGGAGGCAGAGGTGAGAGGATTGCCTGAGCCCACGAGTTCGAGATCAGCCTGAGCACATGGCGAGGCCTTTTCTCTACAATAATTTTTAAAAATTAGTCTGGTGTGGTGGCACATGCTATAATCTCAGCTACTTGGAAGGCTGAGGCGAAAGAATCACCTGACCTCAGCAGGTCAAGGCTGTGGTAGCCATGATCGTGCCACTGCACTCCTGCCTGGGCAACAGTGAGATTCCCTCCAACTCAAAAGAAAAAAAAAAGGATAAGATCACTCATTTTATTCCATTTTATAATGCTATCCAGTCTGTATAATATATACTTTACTACCCATTTTGGTTCTGGAAATGGTATCATGAATCAGATTTTAGAGGCAAGGAGGGAAAATAAGCTGTCCCTTACTGCTGTTTATTCAGAGTTTGCCATATGCCAATACCGTGCTAAGCAGTTTTTAATACTTATATCACATTGTAAGGTAGCTACTCCTTTTTCCATTTTAGAGATAATGAAAGGGGGATTAGAAAATCTAAGTCAGTTAAGGTATAGTAAAGTCAGGGTTTGAACCCAGGCTATCTTTAAGGCCCATATCATTAACTTCTGTGTTTTATATAATTGTTCTGCACTACCAGATAGTCTAATTGTTTAAATTAAGAAACATTAACCCTGGAAGCAGGGGATTAGGTCTTAGAACCAGCAACCTAAAAAATGGGTTCATGCATGTACTACATTATACACTCCATGATTGCTTAATTAAGAGTCTTAATAGTCCCTACATGCAACAGTCTTATTATTTTGTGCAGTTTTTTTTCATTTGACCATGAAGTTTATGAGTCAGATCAAACGCATATGTTGGTATAGAGTCTTGTGAACTCAGCTGTCTAGGAATGTGTTGTCATTCAGCAGCTTTTCATTGTTGTCTCTAAACACATACGCCCACATCCATACACACCAGAATGTTGTCTTGAGAGCAGGCACTCTTGATGCCTTAAATGTGTGGTGTATAGTGAATTCACAGTGCTTGAGTGATTGACCATCCTAATGACTAGCATATGAACCTTTTGACACTTTTCAGTATGTATTAATATATAGGCTAATAGGAATGTGTTGCATAAGCCAAAACAATCAGATAACCAAAGATGGGCAGTGCCTAACAGTCCTAACTTTAATGTTGTGGACTTTTATCTTCTCAGTGGATGTTCTACATATTCTCTCCAGTACTTTCTTGGGGTGGAGTTTTGCACTCTTACAAATATTAACATAACAGAGCAGTGATTTGATGTCTTTGTGTTTTGTAAGATAGAAGTGGCCATTTCTAGTATCATCTGGTCTCCATCTGTTTTGGAGAAGAGAGTAGACTCCCAGTGCAAAATAAATAAATAATACAAATATAAAGCAAGTAATAAAAAGAATGTATATGAAACTGTTAGTAACAGCTGTCTCATAGGCTTTGCAGGTGAATTTTACTTTCCACCTTATGCACTCCTTTACTGTTTGAATTTTGCATGATGAACAGTGTAATCATTTTTTAAAAGAAGTTTAATTCTTAGATGCAGGAGTAGATGGAAACTTTCATTATTTTTATTCCCCCTCCCCCCAAGATATAGACACTAGTAGAAAGTCATGCTTATGTGAACAATAGCATGAAAATTGATGCTTGCTTTATTTATTTATTTATTTATGTATTTGTCAGAGTCATTCTGTTGCCCGGGCTGGAGCATGGCATGCTCATGTGCCACTGCAGCCTTGACCTGCTGGGCTCAGGTGATCCTTCTGCCTCAGCCTTCCAAATAAATGGAGGTACAGGCCTTTGGCACCACACCCAGCTAATTTTTTAAAAATATACTATAGAGACAAGGTCTTGCCAAGTTGCCCAGGCTGGTCTTGAACCCCTAGGCTCAGGTAATCCTCTTGCCTCTGCCTCCCAAAATGCTGGGATTACAGGCATCAGCCACCATGCCCAGCCAGCAGTGCTGTTTTTAAACTGATTGCAGTGGTCAGTAAATGTCCCAATCATTGTGACAACCAAATTTTTCAGGGCATCTCTGTTTTAGTCTGTTCGTGCTGCTCTAACAAAATATTTGAGCCTGGGTAATTTATAAAGTACAGAAATTTATTTCTTCCAGTTCTGAAGTCTAAGTTCATTGTCGGGGTGCCAGCATCCTGGATCTGGTGAGGGCTGCATCTTTGCATAGTAGAAGGCAGAGGATCAGAAAGGGGACAAACACTGTGTTCCCAAATGGCAGAAGAGAATGGCCCATTCCTGCAAGTCTTTTTTATAGTGACATTAATCAATTCATGAGGGCAGAATCCTCATGACCTAAACACCTCTCACTAGGCCTTACTTCCCAACACTTGGCAATGGGGATTAAGTTGCCAGCACATTCAGACCATAGTAATCCCCTAGGGGTGATATTGACCCCAGTGACAACTGGTTGATGTAGAGAATGGTGAGGGCCTACACTTGGTTCTGTAGAGATAGATTTAGAGAATAAAATTGACTGAAATTGTGAACTGATTATATATGGAAGAGTTAAGTGATTGGGTGAACAGTGGATCCACTCACTATGACGGAGAGCATAGAAAAAGAAGCAGGACTTGGATGAGGTTTGGGTTGCCTGGAGGACATCTATAGGGAGCAGCAGTGGAAATGTAGGTCTATTGGTTGGGGCCAGAAATAGATTTCAGATTGTTGAAGACATAGATGAGATCACCTAGAGAGAACAGGGTAAGGAGGCAGCCAAGGGTGGAACCTTAAAGAACATAAACATTGGAGTAAAGATGAGTCATTGATTTAAATTCAGAAATAAAAATAAATAAATAGATGCAGGAAAGAAAAGCACATTTTGGAGAGAGAAAAAAACAACTAGTGGAGAGCAGTGCATGAAAGTCAAGGGGGGAAGTTAAATGTCCATGCAGATTCAGCATGCGTTGTCGTAAATACTCATTTTATGTAAGAATAATCTGTTAAACCTCCTTCCCCCACCACTATTTTCAAGTTAAATTTTCTCTCCAGGCCTTCTTTATCTTTGGGATTTCAAACCTACACTATTGATTACAACCAGAATGGCAAACTTACCCCCGGTTTGAGACATGAAGGTGTGGGTTTCCACAGCCCACTTCAGAATCCTAACAGTGCCTGGCTTTGTCCCAATTGCATTAATAATCTTGGCTCAGCCCAGGGAGTCCTGCTGAGGTTTATTATATACCAATTTTTTTTTAAGGGGCAGGGAAATTGTATTTGAAAGTGAAATGAATTTTCTCAATATGAGCTCCAGTTATATTCAAAACATAATTTTGGCTTTTTAAAACAATAGTAAGAAAAAGCTTGAACATACAGAAAAGTATGAAAATCCATATACCCACTGTCTAGATTGTAAAATTATGATTTTACCATATTTGCAAATGTGATACTCAGGCTTAGAAGTAGTTGTCATATTCAGGGAGCAGTGTATCTGGACCTCTGGGATAAAGGCTAGAGGGCTGTGCTATGAGTTGGAGATGGGTAAAGCCTAGAACAACATGGTAAGGAATTTGGATGTTATTCTGAGGGCAATAAAAAGTTATTGGAGGGCTTAATCAGTGGGTTCTTTTATTAATCCCTAAAATTCCCCCAAATATTTATATAAGGAAGTATTGCTGATGATAAAGGTGAAATGAGAATGGCAGGCAGGTTGTCATGGTTTGGTAAGGGTCAGCCATCTTAACCCTTACCAAACCATTTCTACCTCCATCTTGGACATCTCCAAACTCTTGGGATTGTCAGTTCTAAAACTCAGATACCTGCCAGTGTGTTTCACATCCTTAAAGGTCACAGAGCACTCTGAATGGCTTGATGGGTAGACCGGGCACTTGCAAGGCACAGTCTTCACTTCTGGGAGAAGGCAGTACTGCTAAGGGTCCACTCTTAGAGGTGCCTTTGCTATCATTTGAGCATTGTCTGAAGGTCACTTCTTGTTCTGTGAAGGAATTTACTCCTGTTTCTTATGCATATGGATTGGAGTAAGGAGATTGAAGAAAGCGTTGAAGCATGAAAATCAGCTCTTTAAAACTAAGTTTGTATTTGGCTCCAGATCTCCTGTTCCTCTTTATTATCAATAAAATCAGTTAGTGATTCATGAAATCTGTTTAGTCACTCGTGGATTTTAACAAATAGAATTGAATAAAATAGAAAATATCAGACTTTTAGCTTTGTATGGTATGTATGTGTGTACATGTGTGTAACATATCAAAAAGGGTTTGTACTGTAGATCATGACAGTTTGAAAAACACTGCTGCTTTATCTAACTTTGAAGATTAGGAGATTGACAACCTTAATTTTCGCCTTGCTTAGTGAGACCTACTATGTTTATGGAGAAAGGGAAAGGGAAAAGGAGAATGGGGAAAAAAATCTTATATATAGTATATTTTAATGTATTATGGATGGATTGTTTTATTCACTGGTTTCTTTACATTTCATTTGTATGTTTATTAAAGCTGTACATGTGCATAATTGAAGGAGTTGAATAGTTACAGAAAAGTTTTCTAAGAAAAAAATACCAAATTCCCAACCTTTTTCTGCTCCCTAGAAATAACACCTTTCAATTGTTTTGACTGTTTTGGTGTCTTTTTCACATCTTTAATGAACATTCTTATATGACATTTTACCATATTGCTCGTAAGACAAAGTACATTGAAACAAATGTTTTTGACTTAATAGCTGCTGTAAATTTTCTTTATTGTACTCATTGTAAATTCATTAGCAAAATCAATACTTCGCACTATGCACATTAATAATCTGACATGTTTGTTAAGAACTTCATGACTTTTTTTTAACTCTTTCATCAAAATGTTCTGGACACATATATTGTCTACCTACTTGGTCGTCACTTAGGGACTGCTCTTGAATTTTAAGCTTTTTCTATATTTTCAGTTACTTTAAAAGTTGGGTCACCTGAGTGGCATATACAACATTAGTACATACTTCGCTTAACAACCGAGATACCTTCTGAGAAATGTGTCATTAGGCAATTTTGTTGTCGTGCAAACATCATAGAGTATACAGCTCTTACATAAACTTAGTATAGCCAACTGTACATCTGGGCTATATGGTATGGCCGATTGCTCCTAAACTACAAACCTGAATAGGATGTTACTCTTCTGAGTAATGTAGGTGTCTGTAACACAAATCACTAAGTAATAGGAATTCTTTAGCTCCATTATAATCGTATGGGACCACTATATATGCAGACTGTCATTAACTGAAACCTTGTGTTGCAGCACATGACTGTATAAGCTATTTAAGCTTGATGCTTAGTAAATGTGGACATAAGAAATAAATTCTCTAATGCAGAAGTTTTAGGGAGTGTTTTGTTTTTGCCCATCAAAATCTTGGGTAGTTGTGTTGAACTGGAAAGTCTGAGGACATAAATGAAGGAAATACAATATTTATTTAGAAGTATTACACTCATACTTTAAAAATAAGAACTATATATCTTTATTTATTAACTGTATTTTTAAAACAATCTAAACAATAATTTATAAGGTGTGTGGGTGTGGAATATGACCATGCCATTTATAACTTCATCAGTGTGATTGAATCCTGCTGAGGTGACTTCTTGTTTTGGGTACTTGTTACTAACTGTATTTTCTTAGAATACCGTCTTTTTAGTTCTTATATTCTGTAAAAACTTAGCTGCCTGGTGAATTAGTTAAGATAAATGGTTGTGTCATACCTCTCCCTTCCTGCACAGCAGCATTTTATATATGTGCTCCCTTTGGCAGCTGTACTCTCTCCACTGTGACCAGTATTTGATGTGTGGTAGAACTTTTAAACCTGCTACTCTGGAAAGTCACCTCTTCCTCCATTGAGCCAGAGCTGAAAATATCCCTGTTGCATAGCACCATAATACTTCTTGCAAAATACCATTAAATAACTGTACCCTCCACCCAACATTGACATATATAGCATCACTGCTATTATTTGCAGACTTACAGATAGGAATGATAATATTTTCAGAGGATGTATTGTGAGTGTGACCCACTGTGTTTATGGAGAAGCAACCTGCACCACCTCCCTCCCACCAGAGGGAAAAAAAAAAGTAATGGAAAAGAATGATCCAGGATTTGTGTCCCATCTAAACCAGGAAATCAGAGAGAATGTAGCAGCTAGTTGGGAGTGACTCTTCTATAGTCAATCCAAGCTGCTTGTCATAGGAGAATTATTTAGAATTCAACTCGAGCATCCCTGAATTTTAAGAACCTATGGCAGAGTATTTGTATTAGGCTATTTCTCTTTGGTTAATGAAAAAAAAAAAATATATATATATATACATATAATTTAATCAAAAAGGATATACAGGCTGACAGAAGGTGAGACAGGCAATATTGGGGTATAGAGATTGATCAGAATAGACCACATCAAAACAAGTTGAGAAGTAACATACCTGTATACAATTGTTGGCTTAGCATTAGCATTCCTTTGCATGCTCTTTTACCCTAAACACTTGCACTTTGTAAGTAGATACATAGGTCACTCTGTCTCAAACGTTGGGAAAAATAACATTAAAGTTCTTTCATCGAATGAAATCTTAGGCAGAGGTTAAAAGTGAGTGTTATAATACTATGCAATGGAGATATTTTTGTGTTTACATTGTGGGGAACAAAGTAGGGTTAGTGTGTCTGAATTCCACCCCACACTTCCTACTTTGGTGTGTACAGGGAAAACCTGGAACAGTTAAATATGTGGAACTCACACTTTAAAAACCACTGACCTGAGTGATCCATGAGGTTTTTCTGAAAAGTTATTTTTTGTTATCTGGTAGGAGACCATCTAGTGTCTAGTAAAAAAAATGTAACTTCTAACATGTTTCCAAGTCATTTCCAGTGTTTGTCTTGCTAACTTCTTTTTTTCAGTGACTTCTTGGAATAGTTGCACGTCCTCCTTTTGGATGATGTAATGTTGTAGTTTATGAGGTTGAAACATTGTTTTCTGCTCCCCACAAAAAAAGAACTTCTAGACGTTTATTATCTTCAGGGTTTTTTATCTAATGAGTTCTTTCATAGGAGATGGTCACATTCAGACTGAAAGCGTTTATGTTGAAATTGTCACATAATGGATTGGAGGACTTGATGAGATTTGTCCAAAGCGTCATCCAGGGTTCTCTGCAGCTCTCAGACCCTGTAACTGACTGAATAGGAGGATGGGTGTGCCGAGGAAGTGTGTGCTGTGTTTGGTACAGCCCACTGGGATACTTAAGAGAAATAGCATGAATATGGGGAAAATAGCATCTGGAGAGACCTAGATTACAGACCTGTTGCTACTGCTGTTTGCCTAAGCTCCTTTACCTAACTTCCTTGCCTGGTTTCCTCAACTGTAAAATATAAATACTTATTAATTGGTAGTCCAATGTGATTAAGGACACTTTGGATCAAGATAGACCTGAGCTTGTTTTACTACTTAGTACGTTGAGCTCAATTCTCAACCTTGCTAAACTTCAACCAGCTGATGGGAGCAACAGTGTCCCTTGGGATTGTTTGAAAAGATTCTATGAGATTATGAATTACTGTGCTTACCATCAGGTCTGACTGGAGAAGTTGCCCTGTGTGTGGTAGTTGTTGCTGCCTACATTAGCAGCATCAGTCAGCATGTTCTTCCTCACATGGTTGGTTAGGAGAGCAGACGATTTGAATGAAAAACAAAGTGTTTAGAAAAGTACAACATGTTCTATAATTCTGAGACATCTCTGTATTATCATTTCTTGCATATATTAGTGGGTTTCCCCGTTGGTGCCGATTTTGAAAGTCATACATGACTTTCTTAAATGTGGATTTTCTGCCCAGATTAGGATTTAGAAAGTATGCCTTCAGTTATCCCACCGTATTCTTACATGAGACTTATGCTGTGTTCCAGGTAGCTCAGGCAGAGTGCAGCGGAGACTCTTGCCGCTGCCGTCATGCCGTTCCCGTTTGGAAAGTCTCACAAATCTCCGGCAGACATTGTGAAGAATCTGAAGGAGAGCATGGCCGTGCTGGAAAAGCAAGACATTTCTGACAAAAAAGCAGAAAAGGTATGGACTTGGCCTTATTTGTGTTTGAAATCTTTTTTTTTTTTTTTTTTTGAGTTGGAATCTCATTCTGTCGCCCGGGCTGGAACGCAGTAGCACACTCACGGCCACCCCAATGTCAATCTGCTGTCCAGCAATCCTTCCGCCTCAGCCTTCCAAGTAGCCAGAACTACAGGCATGTGCTACCACACCTGGATAATCTTTTTTATTTTATTGTAGCAGTGAGGTCTCACCAAGTTCCCCTGGCTGGTCTCGAACCAGGAGGCTCAGGCAATCCACTCGCTTCAGCCTCCCAAAGTGCTGGGAATTAGGAGCATGTCTAAGACAATGAGGTATCTTTAATCAAAATCCCAATTTGGGTTTTTAAAAATTCTAAAGCAGCATATGCTGCTGCTGAACCACAAGTTTTCTTTTGTGCTTCCATCTGACAGATACATTTCTAACTTTTTTCTCAGTTTTCCAATTGAGGTTTTCAAGTTTATTTAAATTGTTTATTTCATTCTTTTGTTGTTTTTTTTTTTTTTTGTAGGAGGTAGCACTTTATTACACTGGCCATCCCAGCGGGCCTGAGGGTCTAATGCATCCAAATCGAGCCTTATTTCATTCTTGAAGTATTTTATATGATTCTTAAAATCAGTGTTTCCTGGGAGGATACCTCTCCTGCTGTACTTTCTGCACGCTCTACATTCTATCACCACAGACCAAAACTTGACTTTCATCTCAATTATGTTTTGCCCCTCTTCCCAAAATCATCATTGTTCACTAAATATTGTTCAACCCCCTAAACAATTTTTGAGTCAATTCTGATTTCCATTCCTTCTTGAAGAAGGTCCTCATGCTCTTTGTGGACTTTTGCAGTAGCCTTCTTTTACTGCACTTTCCAAAATACCTTACTTGTTTTATATCTTCAGTGTGGACTTCTCGTGTAACATGCAGGACCCTATATGATCTGGTCTTTGCTTCTCTAAGGAAATTGTAGAGGTTGAGTATTATTTATCCAAAATTCTTGGGACTAGAAGTATTTCAGAATTTGGGTTTTATTTTTCAGATCTTGGAAAATTTGCATGTACATAGTGAGATATCTTAATTCATTTATGTTTCCTATATACCTTATACACATAGGCTGAAGAGAATTTTATTCAGTATTTAAAATAATTTTGTGCATGAAATGAAGTTTGTGTGCATTAAACTGTCAGAAAGCAAAAGTGTCGATATCTCAATTACCCATGTAGACAATGTGTGGTGTTTGGCATCACTGTCATTCCTGACTGAATTTATATCCACCAATAAGCAACCGGTTTCTTATACTTATTCACACATGAGTACTTAACAGTTTAAAAAAAAAAAAATGACATACCATTAATACAGTGAAAAAAAAATGTGTTCAGGGTAACTGAGCAGCATAGCATCATCACCAGAATATCTGTATCAGCTGTTAGAAAACAACAAACAACAGCAGACTTTCTGTCTTCACTCTATGATGCTGTGTTTTGATAAAAAGGTTACTGGACACTGTATTTTTTTTTTTAGATGAAAAGAAACATCAGAAGTGGTTGAGTGGGTGTTCTAGGGATGAGGAGACATTCTGCTGGAAGGCTTTTTAAAATTTCCTTCAGAGTCATCTGCCTCATTAACAATTTTTTTTGTCTTGGAAGCCTCTCTTTGGTTTTATAAACTGACATGATTTCTTGTTCTGTTATGAATGCGTATTGCTCTAGCCCTTCAATAATCCCATCACACATTTCTCTATGTCATCTATAGGCACTTTTTCTGCACTGTTGGCATCATCTTTATTGTTGTACACCTACCTACATTCGACCCCTCACCTGAGGTCAGGTGTGGAGTTTTCCACTTGTGGCATCATGGTGATATGAGGAGGGGTCCCTTAAACTCCTTTTCCTGCCCCAACCCTACCCCCTTAATCAAATTCTTCACCATTCAAGCACCTGTCTGAGAAGCATCAGAAGTGCCACCACCTTCAGTCTGATTTTGTTTGTGTTGTAATTTTGTCTTCCTTCCTAGACCACAAGCACTTTGACCAGTGTGTCTTTGCTAGCCTACATGTGTCCTTAACAGTACCTGACCCACATTAGTTGTATCCCTGCTGTTTATTGAATGGCTGTTTGGTTGGAATGAAATCTTTCACTCTATCATTTACTTAGGAGATTGTTTTCTATCTTGTGATAAAGGTTAGACTGCTTAGCTACCACCATCTTTTTAAATCTAAGACTCTATAGTGTACCTGTGTTCTGACAAGTAGAAGAATCCACTCATGTGATTAAGATTTGTAATTACAGACTACTGAGTTTATATATATTTCTTTCATTGGAAGCAATCTACAATTTGTAAAATTTTCTATAATTCAACTTTACTTTAGCTCTTCCATGGATATTCTAGATAGGCTCTTGCATACCTATAGTAATAGCTATAGAGAAAATGTAATAATAATGAAACTTCTTTTTAAAATCCTTTGTAATTAAAAAGAATTTTGTGTTAGGTATAAATTAAATGCAATGCACTTCTCTAGTTCAGAAATCAAAAAGTAAGCATTGAGAAATATTACTCTTTTATTCTTCTCACCTGATAGATAACTACTTTATTACTTTTTTGAATTTCTTTATCCAGATAAAAGAATTATGAACATATTCTAATTTTCTTTTCATATACAAAAGGTAACATACTATATACTTACTATATAGTAAGCTTTGTACTGTCAAATAATTCTCACGGAAATTGTTATTCTAACAATTTAGCTGTTTATTCTCAGCTGAAATTTGTCTTTCTAAGGTCTATGGAAGGGTGGGAGCGATGTTAAAAATTTTTTTGAGTTTCTGCTTTAATTTTGCTTGCTTTGAAATCCTTAGAAATATTTGATGCTTTTGTTATTTCTTAGAATGTCATAATCATTATTTGATTTGGTATTCTTATTATAAATACTATTATACTGCAGTGTAGTAAGGATGCTTTCAGGTGAGTCTGAGAAATATATGACTGGTTGTTTCTGCACTAAATGGTCCCAGCTTCTGTGCCTATAAGTTATCATTTGTTCTCTGTGTTTTCCTTTAATTATAATTTTTTGGTATGTGCTACTGGCTGAGCTTACCCTTATCCAGCTGCCATTCATTTTCTTATTCTGTTCAATGTTTCTAATGCCCTTTGGACTGGGATGCTAGGCTAATTGAAACAGTTTGTTATAAGAGAATTCGATTCTAAGAGAACTTCTGGGTAAGCTAAATGGTATTGTAAACACAGGATTCAGGCACTCTTCCCATTTTATTGGTCAGTGGATTATAGAAATATGAAAAGTTTAGCTTCAGAAACTAGAAACAATTGTCCTCAGGAAGTTAGAGGGGAGATTTGACTGAACCACATTAAACCTGCCAATTCAGAGGATAAGAGTGCATTAGTTAACTTCCTTCTCACTGTTGAATGTCTGCAGCTTTAGAAAGCACTTAGCAGTCCTGGTAGTCACAGAGATTACACGAGGTGGAAGCAGCTACAGCTAGCAAGAAGCAAGGTGGCACCCATGACTGGTACCTGGTAGGGCTGTCTGTGATCAAGTGGCAGTATGAGGGAGAGAGCAGACCTCATAGTGTAGACATAGTACCTCTGTGTTGGAATGACCTCAGTGGCTGTTTTCATCCTTATTATGAAACTGCTGATCAATGAAAAAATAACGTATGAGGGAGGACCCCCAAAAGGCAGAATTTATTTATAAAAAAATAACATATTTGTTCCTTCATGTTTAAGTTTCAGTCATCTTCAAAGTACTCTTTGATGCAATCAGTACGCCTATTGAGATGCTTTTTCTACTGCTCAGAACAGTTTTTGAACCTGTCAATTTTAATGCCTTTTAGTGCTTCTGCTGTCTTTTGTTTTACCTCTTCCACATTGGCAAAACATTTCCCTTTGAGGACTTTTTTCATCCAGGGAAACAAGCAAAAAAAAATCACTCAGGGCGAGATCTGGTGCATAGCGAGGGTGGGGTACAGGGTCATGTAATTTTTGGTCAAAAAGTACTGAACAATTAGCACGGTATGGGCAGATTGTTCGTGTAAATCACCCATCGTGAAATCGGCAAATGTATTGGAAGAATCTCCAGAAAAACTCTCACCGAAGCCAAATGTGACCTCTCACAATAGTGCTAGATAGTACATTCATGCTGATGGGTTTCTAGAACAGTTAACTAATGGGGCTCACCCTCCAAAAAATCACTCCAGGTTTTTTGAGGTTTCCCCTTGTATATGTCCTATAAATTAAAAAATGATTCATCTCCTTTTGTGTGTGCCTAAATATGCTGTTCACTTGTTAAGCTCCTTCTGTTCATCAGACTAGTATTGAACACCTGCTCTGTGCTGGGTCAGATTTTATGCACTGGGGATATAATTCATAATAAGATGGACAAGGTCTCTGCTCTTTTGGAGTTTTCATTCTAATTGAGAATAACAGACGGTAAACAAGTAAACACATAACTGAACAAGAATTTCAAATAGCAGTAAGTGCTACAAAAACAGTCAAATGGATATGTGTGATGTTAGCGCACACTTCTTAAACTCTTGGTCTCAAGACCCCTTTTATACTCAAATTATTGAGGACCTAGAAGAGCTTTGTATAGGTGGGTTATCTATTGATGTTACCCTGTTAGAAATTAAAACTGAGAAATTTAAAAATATTTATTAGTTTATTTAAAAGTGATATTAAGCACATTATATGTTAACCTAAATAATGTGTTTTTAATGAAAAATAGTTATATTATCCAGAGCAAACAATTTAGTGAGAAAAGTAACATTGTTTTAAGTTTTGAAAATCTCATTTAATGTCTGGCTTAATAAAAGACAAACTGTAATCTCATATCTGTGTTTGCTTTCAATCTAATATCATACATTATTTGGGTGTAAGTATGTAAAACTGTAGCCTCATAGAGCAATATAGTTGAAAAAGAGGACTATTTTAGTAACGTTTTAGATAACTGTAAACAATTCCACACAAAATGTGACAATTGTTAGTTTCTTGGTTGCCCTACAAAGTATAAAACTGTTTCAATGAACTTTTTCATACTCTGTACTTTGAAAAGAACCTTTACCCATGCATGATTTTGTAACATGCATTAGTCATTTAGAAAGTACAGATGGTCCCCAGATTAAGATTTTTTTTTACTTTACTGTGGTACAAAATAAATAAATTCAGTAGAAACTGTACTTTGAATACCTATAAACCATTCTATTTTTCACTTTGAGTGCAGTATTTAATAAATTACACGAGATATTCGGTGCTTTATTATACTCAAGGCTTTATGTTAGATGATTGTGCCCAACTGTGGACTAATGTTTTCTGAGCACATTTGAGGTAGGCTCTTCTAAGCTGTGATGTTCTTCAGGTTAGTGCATGTGTTTTTGACTTAAGATGTTTTCAACTTCTGATAGGTTTACCTGTATGTTTATCCCATTGTAAGCTGATAAGGAGCATCTATATTGGATCACTGACACATACAGATCTTCTAGATGTTGGCACATTATATAATACAAAGATTCACATTTTAAAATGTCACTACTGATCTCATTAAGAGTCATAAGTATTGGGATGGAGTCAAGCTTTTTCATGATGTATTTAAATTTTTGAATTCAAATTTGACAACAAACAGTTGTTTTCCTTGATGTGACAGTTTTACTTTGTTCATTTTTGAGAAAACATCTGCCAAATATTCAAGTCTGAATAACTTGTCAGTTTTTTTCCAAGTAAAAATGATAATCCATAGAAGAACAGCTAGTTCCACTTCTAGCTCAAATAACCAGACAAGTGCTTTTCCTTAAGATAACCAGTCATATTCTATAAGGAGCCATAGAGGCTTTAAACATTCTTCCCATTTGTCACACCAAATATTAAAAGCATATATATGTATACACGAAGGTCAAGATTTAATAAAATTTTTAATTTTTCTTCATGAGCAGTCTTAAGTTGAACTGGCTTGCTTTCTTTTTTAACTGAGTGCATGGTGAGGAAGACTACAGTGAAGCTATTACAGTTTGGTGTCACTGCCTTGATTCATGCCAACGTGTCAGCACCATCAGTGCAAATAGCAGTACAGTGGGAAGAAGGTACAGAATGTCTTAGAATTGCTCTGAAAACAGTTCTGACCTTACAGACCCTTTGAAAGCGCCTTGAGGACCTCAAGGGTCGTCCATACTTTGAAGTGTTAATGGTGGACGGTGGCTGCAGGAAGGGGGAGTGTTCTAATTTAGGTAGGTTATATGGGGAAAGTCTCTTTGAGAAGATGGCATTGAAAAAGAGTCCTTAGGTGACAGAAGACAAGTTTAGTCTCTGATGGAATCCATATCATCTACTTGACTTAAGTCAGTGATTTTCAACTAGGGGCAATTTTGCCCTCCATGGGGACACTTGTAATGTAGGGAGACTGTGACTGGCATCTAGTTTAGTATAGGCTGGAGGTGCTGCTACACATGGAATAAATAGCCCCCATGACAAAGGATTATCTGGCCGAAAATATCAGTCATGCAGAGGCTGAGAACTCCTGCTCGGTGCCAGTATTAAACAAGAATAGACCTGCTATTAGGATAAACAAAACAAAGAACAATAGTTGAATTTATGAAAAATAAATTTCAGGTCAAAGGAAGGTGAAAACTCTGAAAGGCAATCCATGCAAATTACTTATACTGAAGTAGATTAAGACCAGGAGGGAAAAACGCTGGAATTTCTGATTCACTTTCTTATTCAGATTCAAAAGGAGGTAGCAATTAATGCAAATAGTGAAAAGTGGGAACTGAACCTGGAAACAATGGAAAGATGAAAATCTAATCACTAAATTAAAAACCATGAAAAACAATGTTGATATCATACTAAAAACCAACAATTCTATTAAACCAGGGTGCTTCTGACCTGTCATTGTTCTGGAAATTCTAACCAATGCATAAAAAATGGTTTAGAAATAAAAAATACAGCTATTGCACATTTATAAATCTTTACAAAATGCAAGAGAATCAATGGGGAAAATGAGAGTTTATTAGGGTAGCTAAATGAATAGAATATTCATAGTTTCCCTAAATGCCAACTATATCTAGAAAATGTAATTTTACAAAAGGTAGCTTGTTCATTATAGCTACAAAAAAAAGCTACATGATTTTCAGGAACACTTTCATCAGAAAGTACACTGAACCCATATGAAGAAAACTATAGGACTTCATTCAGAGGAACAAAAGAATACTTGGTCTATGTTATCAGCCGTAGAGGTGGAATATAGTTAAGATGCTGTTTCTTCACAAATTAATTTGATGCTTAAATCAGTTCTGTTCACATCACAAGAGGATCATTTAGAAACTAGACAAATAAAAATTCTATTTTTAAGTAAAATAAATACTTCAAAACTGTTCCACTCATATTCTTGACTCACCATTAATAGAACTTTATCCTTACAGTTTTTCAGGCCAAAAGTCTTGAGTCACCCATGGCTCCCTTCTTACTCCCCAAATCCATCCACTTTTTCTGGGGGGGGGGGAAGTAAAAACTCTGAATCTACCACTTCTCTTGTTACCATCTCAGCTGTCCTTGTCTGTTCCCTGGATTACTGCAATGTCTTCCTAACTGGTCTCCCTTGTCTCCTCACATCTATAGTGATCCCCCCCCAGTTGGAGTCTCATTCCATTGCCCAGGCTGGAGCGCAGTGGCACACTCACAGCTGCCCCAGCGTCAACCTGCTGGGCTCCGGCAATCCTTCTGCCTCAGCCTTCGAAGTAGCTGGAATACAGGCGTGCACTACCACACCTGGCTAATTTTTGATTTATTGTAGAGACAAGGTCTCACCAAGTTGCTCGGGCTTGTCTTGAACCCACATACTCAGGCAGTCCACTTGCCTGGGCTTCCCAAAGTGCTGGGGATTACAGGCCAAGCCACCGAACCCGGCCTCATAGTGATTCTTTAAAAACATGAGTCAAGTAATATTTTCCTTAGAGTAAAAGCCCTATTAGGGACCTAAAATAAGTTCTGCAGGCAAATCTTGTAAGGCCTATTTTTGTAAGTATCAAGAGCTAGGAATAGTTTTTACAGTTTTAGAGTTGGTTAAAAAAGCAAAGATTATATGCTACAGAGACCTTATATGGCCTACAACGCCTAAAATATTTACTGTCTGCCCCTTTACAGAAAAACAAATGCCTATCCCTGCCCTGAACAACGAAGTCCATGACTTCAGTAGTTTCTTCTGATCCTCTTCACCATGTTGACCTCCTTTTCTCTTGCACTCTAGTTACATTCCTGCATGTAGGCCTTTGCATTTGACTGTTTCCTTTGCTTAAAGGGTTCTTTCCCTACCTCTCTACTTGGCTTACTTTCTGTCTTGAGTCTTTGCCCAAATGCCACTTTTCACCTAACACCCTATTTAAAATGCAGCCCTGCCCTATGACATTCCTATTCCCCCTTATCTCCCTCTGTTTTTCTGTGCAATATAGTTAGGGATAGTTTGTTTACTCTTTTTCACGCTGTTAGACTATAAGCCTTCCAAAGATAGAGCTTAATAAATAGTTGTTTTTATTGAAAATGAAATAAAAAGCAGAATTAACAGAAAACACTGCCATCATATTCACTTCTGAATTCTTAATGTCTACTGAATTAGATAAAACAGATATTACTGAGACTGTTATAACAATTTGTATATTGAGTCTGTGACTAAGGAGCGGATACCATAGCCAGGTATCTTCTCTGGATTCTGTGATGGTGGCCAAGTACTGTATTAAATATTTTTTTAGTACTAAAACCACAGAAGTAGTAAGATAAAAGACCTTTCTCAAGAGATTTATACCAGTGGTCCTGATACTGTCCATATCGTTTTATGTTTATTATTTTCCATTGTAGTTAAGGATGATGAATAGACATTTTTCATGATTAGATAACTAATTATACCAATGGATCTGATGATTTGAGCATTGGCAGGGTACTGGGCATCTGCAAGATGCAGTTCTCAACTCTAAACTGACATTTATTACAATTAACTTATATAAGGAGAACTAAAGAATTTGATTAGCAGAGTTTGTGAATGACAAAAATTGGAGAAGGATAACAAATTCTGTGGGTGTCTGAATCAGGTACCAAAAAAGGATCAAATAACTGGGAGGAGCCATGGTTGGAGGGAGTATAATATTAACTGATAATACAGATAAAAGTATGGTTCTGTAATCTTTCTTTAAAAAAAAGAAAAAACAGACTAGATGTCAACAAAGAAAATAAACAAAATCATTAAAAATGCTTGATTAATCCAAAGAAGACAGGAAAACAGAAAAAGGAAATTAAATAACAGATGAGACTTAGAAAACAAATAGCAAGATGACATGCTCAAATGTACTGTTTCAGTAGTCACATTAAATATAAGTGGTCTGGACACGCCAGTTAAAAATTGTCAAGATTGGATGAAAAAGTCCCTAGTATGTGCTGCCTATACGAAATACAACTTACAGGTAGCAACGTAGATAGGTTAAAAGTAAAATAATGGAAAAAGACACACTTTGTAAACACTCATCAGAAGAAAGCTGGAGTGGCTCTATTAATAGTAGACAAAATAGTCTTCAGAGCAAAAAATATTACCAGGGATGAAGAAAGTCTTTTTATGATACAGCAGGGGGTCAAGTAATCCAACAGACATAATCCTAAATGTTTATGCTAATAACAGAGCTTCAAAATAAAATAAAAACTGATAGAACTATGAGAATAGTCAAATCTACAGTTGTAGTTGGAGATTTCAGTGCCTCGCTCTCAATAATTATTAGAACGAGTAGGCAGAAAATCAAGTATTTTCTAGGTAGACCAGAATGATACTATCAACCAGCTTGACCTGATTGACATTTATAGAACACTCCACTCAACAACAGCAGAACACACCTACACATTCTTTTGAAATTCACATGGAACGTTTACCAAGGTAACCATATTCTGGGCCATGAAAAGAAGTCTCAGAACATTTTAAAGAATAATGTTTATACAAGGGATGATTCCCTGACTGCAGTGGAATTAAATTAGAAATCAATAACAGAAAGATCCTTCGAATCAAAATATTTAGAAACTAAATATCATAATTCTAAATAACTAATGAATTAAAGAAGATATTAGAAAGTTTAAATGTAATAAAAACAAAAACATTTCAGAATTATCAGGATGCTACTAAACATTACTCAAGGAAATTTGTAGCACTAAATGTGTATATTAAAAAAGGTCTGAGCTTCTGCTTTAATAAACTAGAAAGAGAAGAGCAAATTAAACACAAAGTAAGGAGAAAGGAAATAACTATCAAAGCAGAAATCAGTTAAGTTAAATGACAAGAACAATAGGAAAAAATAAGATCAATAAAATTGGTGAACTTTAGCTAAGGCTGATCAGGAGAAAGGAGACACACATTACCAATATCTGGAAAGAGAGATTTCTATAGTGATCTCACTACAGATTCTACAGATATTAAAAGAGTAATAGGAAATATATGAAAAATATGTCTGCAACTTAGATTAAATGGGCAAATTACCTGAAAGACACAAACTGCCCAACCTCACTCCATAAGAAATCGATAATCTAAGTAGCCATATATAGTTAATAACCTTTCCACAAAGAAAACTTTAGGTACAGATGACTTCACTGGAGATTTTTACCAAATATTTGAAGAAGTAGCATAATTTTATGTAAACTTTTCAGAAACTTTAAGAGAAATGAATAGTTCTTAATTCATTCTGTGAGGTTAGCATTATCCTGATACCAAAATCAGACAAAGACATTTCAAGAAAAGAAAGCCTACAAACTAATATTTTTTATGAACTTACCTGTAAAATTTCTAAGTTTTAGCAGATTGAATCTAGCTATAGGATAACCCATCATGACCAAGTAGAGTTTATTCCTGGAACTCAGAGCTAGTTTAACATTTAAAAAATTAATATAATTTACTATATTGACAAAGTACATGTCAGTCAACGAAAAGAAAAAAAAACATAGCATTAATTTCTGCTTTTAAAAAACTCTCAGCAAACTAAGAATAGAGATAGGAAACTTTCTTAACCCAATAAAGGTATCCTACAGGTAGCATTATACATACAGTGAAAGACTGAATTATTTTCTCTCTAAGATCAATAATAAGATAGAGATGTCCATTTTCACTACTTCTATTCAGCTTTGTACTTGGAGGCTGTAGTCTGTGCACTCACGCAATTAAAAGAAATTAAAAGCATCCAGATTGAAAGAAAGACATCAACTCTTTTTATCTGTAGATGACATGATCATCAACATAGAAAAACTGATGGAATCTACAAAAATGTTAGTAGAATTAGTAAATGAATTTAGCAAGGTCACAAGTTACAAGGTCATTATGCAAAAATCAGTTGCATTTCTGTACAGTAGCAATGAACAGTCCAAAATTGAAATTTAAAAATATGATTTTGAATAGCATCAAAATATGCAATAGGGATAAATCTGACAAAGGAAGTGAAAGACATGTACACCAAAACCTGCAGAATATTCCAAGAGAAATAAAGACTAAGTGTAACACACACATTGTTTATGGGTTGGAAAATTCAATATTGTTAAAAAGTAAATTCTTTCCAAATGTGTCTATAGATTCACTGCGATTCCAGCAGGATTTTTAACTAGAAGAGTTGGTCTGAGATTTGTATGGAGATGCAAAAGACCTGGTATAACCAAAATAACTTTGAACAAAAACAAAATTGGAAGCCTTACACTGATTTTCAGGCACAGTCATTAAAACTGTCAGTGTAAAATAGACATACATCAATGAAACAGATTAGGTAGTGCAGAAATAGACCTACATATGTGTGGAAAATTTATCTTTGACAAAGGCATAGATACAGTTCTGCAAAAAGAGGGGGGTAACTGTTTGAACAACTGGTGCTGAAACAATTCAGTAGACAGGTATGCAATCAGGTCAAGTTGGTTGATGGTATAATTCTGGTCTACCTAGAAAATCCTTGATTTTCTACCTACTTGTGTGTCAGTCATAACCTAATAGAAAAAACTGTCCATGTACCAACTGTGGCAGATATGGCTTAGAAACCACATATGTATGCCCTGCAAATAGATGATGTAATAAAAACACCCAGAAAGGCTATTCAAAGGCTAGATTGCAATAATAGAAATAGAAATATACAATTGAAAATCAAAGTGATAATCTTCTGTTCTGTGTTGGCAAGTCCACACTTGAAGATGTAGAGAAACCGGAGTGTGCTGAGGTAGGAGTGACCAGGTGAGGAACAGTTGAATGACCTGGAGATGTGAGGTGCAAGATAGGGAGAAGAAAATTTGAGCAGAGTAATTTTGTAGGATGAAGGGAGTCACTGTAGCTCTTAACAAAATGTTATTAGGGGACTAATATGAGAAAAGGGTTAGGCCCTTTTCAGATTGTGATAGGAGGTATTATAGAATCCAGACCTGTGAGTGGAATTAAAACAGGACGTTCAGTTTTGTCTTGATATTAGGAAGAATAATAGGTGGAAGTTGACTTTCTCAGGAGATAGCAAGTCTCTCGTTTCTGATGATGTATTGACATGGGCTAGGTGATCACTTAGTGAAGTTGTAGAAGAAATTCAAGCTCTGCATCTTTGACGAATCCTTGCATTGATACTCCACCATACTTTGCAGAATGCCTTTGTAGAGAATCCTCCATCTTATTTTGAAGTGGAATAGTTTCCTGTTGTTATTCTCATGATTGATGAGGAAAGCTATTGTGTCCTGGATAACCCATTATATTAGAGTCAAAGATAGAATTCGCACCTAGTTCTGCCAAACTCAGAGTAAAATTATGCCTGTTTCTACTTTATTCATTACATCCATGGACATTTTCCCATTCATTTATTGTGATCTTCCAGACAAAAATGATACAGACAATATTTGAGTGTTTATGCTTTTATTTGTAATATGTTGGTATTTGTACTTGTTTTATATGGTACACAATTGCCACATTAAGAACTGTGTATGACTATCCACAGTAAAAAAGACATGGAACCAGCTGGGTCCCATCCATGGTGAACTGGATAAAAATATGGAATACTACACAGCCATGAGAAAGAGCAAAATCATGTACTCTGCAGCACCATGGATGCATCTGGAGACCATAATTCTAAGCTAATTATCACAGAACAGAAAACTACTGCATGATTTCATTTATAAGTGGGAGCTAAACACTAAATAAACATGAGCATAGGGATGGTAACAACAGACATTGGGGACTTCTAAAGGGAGGAAAAAAGGAGAGGGATAAGGGCTGAAAAACAACCCACTGGGTACCATGCCCATCACCTGTGTGGTGGTCTCAGTAGAAGCCCAAAACTCATCAACATGCAGTATACCTATGTAACAAACCTGCTCATATACCCCTTGAAATCTTAAAAAAAAAAAATTAATTAATTAAATTGAAAAATAAAAAGAAATAATTGTGTCTTATACAAATAGATTAATCCCTTAGATGCTGTGCCACAACTTTTCAAAGAATTGTACAAAACTAATTTTCTTACACTTAAAACAAGTTAATCTTACTATCCTTATTTTGAGGCAATGAGTGAAACTTGATATTTCATTGCTAACAGGCAAACAGATGAAATGTATTTGAGGACTGTCCATATACTCTTTGCCCACTACATGCTGTTTAAAGAAGGTATGACTGCCTTGCTCAGTTTATACTTGGTTTCCTTCATCACCATGAATGAATGTTCACAGAGGTGAATAGCTATATTCACTCACTTCTTGAGAGGCATAAGTTTGCTGGCATATTAAGAGGGGAAAAGGGAGTAGCCTTTTCATAGCATGCCCATTTAACAGTGACTCATGGTTACTAAACTTGTTTAGAGTAATCTTTGACACCAGAAGTTTATTAATAGATTTTTCTTAGTCCATGATCTTTCAGCTTAGAATACTCAGACATTTTTCTTTAGTAAAGGGGGGAGGATTAAGAACATTTTTTACAGGAATTAATATGATAATAGAACTGTTTTTATTATCAGATACTTGCCAACAACGGTATTTGTCAATTAACATTCATCTCACATTCTTGTCTTTATTTCCTTTGATATAGAACTTCCTTTTTCCAACAAGGTCGTTTACTATCCCTTTGAGAATGAATTTATATTTAAGGCAGTAAATATAAATTGACATATATTTAGAGGACTCTTATTTAAAATTATTAATACACAGGAAGTTATAGAAATGAGTACAGGAGATCTCATGTTCCCTTCTTTCATTTTTCCTGGTGGTAACATCTCATATAACAACATACAGTATCAAAACCAGAAATTAAGAACTGTGGTACAATCCACAGCCCTTTTTCAGATTCTACCAATTTTACAAATTGTGTGGGTGTGGTTATAGCCCTGCAATTTTCTCACATCGTATAGCCCCCACTACACTTGTGATAGAGAAGCCTTTCATCACTGCCTCTCATGCTACCCCTTTACAATTGCACCCATCTCTCCCCCATTGGTAACTTCTGACTTTAAATGTATACATTTTGTTACTTTGAGGATGTTATATAAATAGAATCATATGTAACCTTTTGAGATTGACTTTTTTCACTCAGCATAATTCACCGGAGGTCCATGCAAGTAGTTGTATCAATAGTTCATTGCTTTTGATTTCTGAGTAGTATTCCATGGGATGTGTATTCCACAGTGTGTCTAACCACTGACCCATTAAAAGACATCTGGGCTGTTTCTAGTTTTTGGCTATTATAAATAAAGCAGCTATAAACATTTCTGTACAGGTTTTTATGTGAATACATGTTTTCATTCCTCTGGGATAAGTGCCCAAGAATACAATACCTGATCACATGGTAAGTGCATATTTAGTTTTGTAAGAAACTACCAAACCTTTTCCAGAGCTGCTGTACCATTTTATATTCCCACAAGCAAGGTTTCAAAGTCAGAGATGGGGTGATATTTAATGTTTGAGAACATAGACCTGGTGGTGGAAGATGAACTTGGCAAGGGAATTCTGGAGACAAGGAAAGGCTTTAGGTAAGGAAAACTCAGATATGGAACTAGATTTCTGAGAGAAAATTGAGAGGATTTAATGGTTGTCCACACTCATCTCCAGTTTCACATACTCTTTGCTCATCTTCTACACACCAAATATTTTCCAGAGCATGACTCAACAAACCACAGCTCAGTTTGACCTACTACCTGGTATCTAAATAAAGTTGTCTTAGAACACAGCCATGCCCATTCAGTTGTCTGAGAACACAGCCATGCCCATTCATATACATGTGGCATGCAAAAAGTTTGGCACCTAGAGAAATATGATAGATACTTAGATGAGACAGAATATAACAGTGATGTGGGAGAGGTGGGAGGAGTTTTGTTTTGTATGTGTTTTGCTTTTAAACTTATTATTTCACATAAATTCAAATCATTCTCTGGAGAAGCAAATAGGTCATGGTTTTGGGTGCTCTTTCTCTCTTCATCCATTTTAGTTTTACTTTATCCTAATTTGTATATTGAGATTTCACATTGGGTAATATTGAAGTGCGTATGTGTGTTTACAGGTGTGTGAGAAATATCTATGTTTCCTTCATTGTCTAATAATTTTAATTTATTTTTGTATTTTTATCTATTTATACAAAGTAATATGTTCATTCAAAAACAAAATACAAAAGAGTATAAAGAAAAAAATAAAGTTCATCCTTAATTTGCTACCACATGAAATGGCTACCATTAACGTGGTGGGACATCCACACAGATTCTCACTCATATTCTAGTTTGCTCGCTCCCTCTCTCTAGGGCAGATAAGTGAGTGAGTATAGATAGGATCATGCTGTTCTGTAACCTGGTTTGTTTTTTAATTTTAACATTGACATCTTTGCATGCTAACGTAGATCTCAATTATTTTTAAAGCTTCTTCCTTTTTGTGTGTATGTCATGATTTAGCTGGTTCCGTGGAATAACTTCTACTTCTAATTACTTACTATTGTAAATGGCACTGCATGTACTTAGCATCTTTGTGTACTTGTCTATTTCCATTGGATAAATTCCTAAAAATGTAATGGGTAAGTCAGAGGGCTTGTACCTCTTAAAGCTTTTTGATATTTTGCCAGATCACCTTCTAGTAAAATACTAATTTATTTTTCCACTAGTAGTATCTAACAGTCTTAGCCTCTGATAGGAGGGAAAAATATTTTATCATTTTATGTTTATGACTATTATTAAGAAATAGAATGTCTTTTTTTATAAAAGACATTTCTGAATTTTTATTTCTGGATTAGCCATTTCTGTACTTTAACCATGTTATTCTGGCTATGTTTGTCTTTAAGTGTGCTTTATGTATTAAGATTAGTCTTAACTCATAACTATTTATTAAAAATTGGGGGCAGCAAGGTGGGCAGCCTCAGTCTTGTATCCCACCGGATACAACTCTGTTCCTCTATCTTACATTTCCTAACATGAGGCCAGTTTGGATCTACTGAATAGTTGAGTCCAGACAAGGAGTGGTTGGTGAGGGCTATGAGTACTTCAGGGACATAGATATGCTGTCTTCTCCAGTCTTCGAAAATTGTATTTTTACATCAGTACTTTGTGTCTGAGTGATTGCCTCTAGTGATGGTAAAATAGTACAGTGATTGGTACTGTGGGGGTATTGGATTTAAGGCAAGAGAGTTAATATGAAACCTCCTGAGTTTTTGATGGTCTTGAAAAAGGTCATTTGTACCAATGTTTGGTTTGCTAATTGCTTATTTTCTCACCTTGTTTTATTTTTTAATGGGAAAGCAGGCAGTGGAAAGTCTCACAGCCTTAGTACTACTCTAAGAAGATATCATGGGCACCACCCTTAAAAGTTTGAAGTATGGTCATGCATCACTTAACAATAGGGATGTGTTCTGCAAATGCATCGTTAGGCAATTCAGGCAATTTGTTGAGCCTATTGTTCCCAGGCTACAAACCTGTACAACATGTTACTATGTGAAATCTGTAGACAGTTGTAACACTATGGCAAATATTTGTATATCTAAACATTAAAAAGGTACGATAAAAATACAGCATATCTTATGGGATCAGTGTCATATACGTGGTTTGTTATTGACAAACACGTTATGTGGTACATGACTATAGTTATCTATTTCCTTACTCTGTGATGGAAAGAAGTTTCTTTCCAATATTGTTATTAGTGAGGTGAGCACTTTGGTGTGAACTTTGGGATATTGATTACTATTTAAGTTGATCCTATAACTTAAATATTTTAATGTAAAAATATTTCTTAAATATAATTACAAATAAGTGTATCATTTGGTTGTATATGGAAGTCAGTGGGGCTTCATAGTTTAGGATTAATAAGCCCAGCCCCCATGAGACTTAGGGACGGCACTTCTCAATTTGGAGCCTTGATTCTGAGAAGCTCTACCAAGCCCCATATTTTTCTTCTGTGACACTGCTCTATTGGGATATCTCCAAACTCCTGCTGTGTATAGCTGCTCTGTGGAACCATACAGGGTAAAGCACTTCTCAAAAGCAATAAAAAAAAAAAAACTAAGAACTTAAACAAAATTCTGTACCTCTCCCCAGTATGAGTCCACAGTGAGAGATGATCCACATGCCTTTCCAGGCAAGTAAGTGGGGCCCATGAAACATAGTATGAGGTTAACTGGCCCATACAAGTGTTGCATCTACATCTTGGAGCACCATGTTCAACTGATGGAAACTTTCCAGACAATCCAGTTAATTAGCAAAATCATTAAGTCATTCTATGTATAAATCACTGTCTTAGACATTGGGGTGGGAATGGGGTGTTATAAAAAAAAGTATAAGTAAGTGCTTTCCAAACCATTGGCTGTATTAGGGAAATGAGAGGTGCATATGAGAAGTTATAGCACTACAAGGCCAGCTACTGAAATAAGGTCACAGCTGCTGTAGCATCAGAGAATCAGGAGGGAGCTATGGGATGAAGGAATGATTCCTGGATGCAGGGATTCTGAGATTGGAGAGGAATAGTTGTGAGCATTCAAGCATTCAGGTTAGCCTGATCAGAGACAGAGGTGTCCAGGGTGAAAGAATGAAAGTGGATGACAGGGTAAAAGAATTGAAGACCTTTATTTGAAATCTGAGATCTTAAGACATGGAATGAATCTCAGGGGTCCTCTGGTCCAGCTCCCTTAGTCATCAGATGATCCAATAAGACCCAAGGCCACAAAACCTAGCAGAATTGCACAGGGGTAACTTGAGACAAAGCCAACCTTCTTTTTGTTTAGGGACCTTTCTCCGGAACACAGAAATAGAGCCATCAGCCTTGGAACCAAAATAGAATACCCCTTGCCTGTGAAGAAAAGGCAAAAAAGAGAATTGGTGAACTTGTCAGATTTACAAAATGGTTGAAAAACGGTAACCTTCACTCAGCCTCCCTAAATGTTAGTGTCTTATATAATCACGGACAATGATCAAAATCAGGAAAATAATATTGCTGTAGTACTGTTAACTAATCCACACCTTTTTCAAATTTTATCAGTTGTCTTACTAATATCCTTCTACTGAACCATGATCCAATTCATTACATTCACACATTACATTTAAGGAGGTGTAACATCTTCTTAGTCTTCTTTAATCTGGAATCTTCCATCTTTCTTTTTTTTTTTTTTAATGACCTTGACACTTCAGAAAAATGCTAGCCAGTTATTTTGTAGAATGTCCCCTGATTTGGATTTTAGCTGATGTTTTTTCATGATTCATTACAGGTTATACATTTTGGGCAAGAGTACCACAGAAGTGATGTTCCCTTTTCAATGCATTAATTACATCAGGAAGCACATGGTATCAGTAGTCTTATTACTGATGATGTTCACTCTAATCACTTGGTTAAGGTAGTGTCTACACTGGAAAATTATTATTTTTCCTTTTGTCATTAATAAGTATCTTGGGGAACTGGGCATCTTTTCAAAAAAGTTCTCAAGTGATTCTGAGTGTGTTGCCGATGTTGGGACAGAGGATGGCAGAAATATATCACAATAGAGTGAGGAAGTTGAGACTTTTTTAACTAGAGAGTCTTATCTTGGTAAAGAAGAAGTGGAACTAGATGTTCAGATGTGGAATAGAGAAAGAGAAACAAAATTCTCTTGAGGAAGGTGGAGCAGTTTTGAAATATGTGCTGCTAGGAGTTACTGATTGAAAATCAACCCTGTTTAAAGGAATGTTTCTGAGGTGTATTGAAGGTTGTTGAACTGCATGAATTATTAGTGAGCCAAGTGTGCACAGGTTCTGTCATTTTTTCTGCAGTGCCCAGAACTCTGTGAGTTGCTGTAGAAAGTTTTGAGTAAAGCACATCCAAGACTGTGTAGGGAAGTCAAGAGACCTTGAGCTACCAGCATGGGTGGCACTGAAATGTGCAGTCTTAGCAGGACTGGTAAGGTCATTAAGGGGCCAGTGGATTAGGTGACATGTGATGACTTCAGCAGCTTAAAAAGGATAGTGTTTGGAGGAGCTATAAGTGTGAATAACTCATTCAGTAGGTGTGAGGGGACAGATGGGGAGGTGGCAGATAAGAAGGATGTGGTCAGAAGGACAGAGAACATATTGACATAATGCCTGCAGGCCAGAGGTGGGGGACTGGACATAATCACTAATGTGAACACCCTTGAAGGAAACCAAGTCAGATCCAAGCAAGAACAGCCACGTTTATTTGTTCTTTTGTGGCATCTTCAGTCAATAAAAACTTGCTAAATTGCCTTTTCTTGTGAAATACTTCTTAAACTTTTCTGATAATCTTTTGATAATATTTAGACATATTTGTGTTTTTTTAAGATTTTTGTTTAATCAAGTTATCCATGTAACAGGGAACAGAATCACACATATAGTTGAAAAAATCATTGTTTATCAGGACTGCTGATAAAGTTTATTAATTTTGGTTTTTCTTTTATATTATGCTGTTGATTATCCTTTAATAATCTTATGATAACTGCCATGGAAATCCGCAAGTTTGAAAGTCTCTCATCCCCAATGTCCATTATCTGTTTCTGAATAGTTGAGCATCTTCTGTTAAATCCTATTCTAGCCTTTAAGTTTACATTTGGCATTGTCCGTGGCACTGTTTACCAAAGTGTGATTGGTAGACATACCTGCCTACATATGTAAAAGCACATACTTGGTTATTTATTAGAAATAAGATCTTAAAAATTTCAGGAAGGAGGAATGTCTTATAGGGAGGGATAAAAAAGGAGAAACAGAAGAACAAATAAGATAACCCAATTAGAAACAACATAATGAACATTTTGATCCATTTAATTTGTCTCATCCCCCTAATTTTTTTTTTTAAAGGAAAACGTGAGTTGTAAAACATTCAAATAAGTCTGAAATGGAGCCAGTGAAGAGTGAAAGAACTCTTCTTACTCCTCTCCATAGGTAGACCGTACTCAGTTTGGTGTATAGTCTTCTAGACTCTTTTCTTTGTGAAATCATAGAGTTAAGTTGTAAATTGAACACAAGGCAAATAACAATAAGACTTACTTTTGAAAGCCCCTTACTTGCTCATACAGTGCAATATACAGTGTGTGTGGACTATGACTCAGGATTTCCAGCACAGCAAGTATTTCCTCCAGCATTGAAGCAGACTGCAGCTGAGTACGAGATGCAGTCGTTGGCTTTCACTGAGGAGGTGTCCACGCCATGAACTGTGTGCACACTGAGACCCACGCTCAGGGCAAACGGTCATGAAGTAAAATGGCCAGCATTAAATTGCGCAGCCAGTCTCTCTCCTTGCTCACCTCTGTGACTCTTGGTCAGGTGGACATTTACTGTACTTCATTAGTTGACTCCTTCCTTTGAAATGCAGTTATTTTTTCACATCTCAGATGATTTGTTTCTTTGCACATTCTTAGAGGGGAGTCTATTCTTGTGCTGGACCAAGATTTTGATCACCAGTTCTAATCTTTTTCCCTTTTCCTTCATCAGTGAATAAAAGATTAGCTCAATTGTGATCTTGCTTTGCCTGTTCAATGATCCAGCAACTTGGGGAAGTTAAGAGGTGAGTTCTTTCTTCCCCACATGTGGGGTTTCCGGGAGTAAACCAGGTGGGTTGTGCCACGTTCTTTTTCTGGCCAGAGTTGTGTTTTGCACAATCTCTGCTTGGTGTAGAAATGTTTCTTCTTGGGTTCTGCTGAGATCTCTTCCCTTAGCTTTCTGGTGAGATGTTGCAAAGTTGTGCTTCCTTGAAGTCTTTGTATCGGCTTGACATTTTTAAGGAATCCCTTGACTTTATGATGTGATAGTATCACATTTCCCTGCATCCAGTTTTAATCTGGATTTTATATTCCTGTGATCAGGTATGCTTAATGTTCCACCATTCATCAAGCATGTGTGGAGCACCAACAAGCAGTGAACTACTAATAGAACAGATGGAAACAGTAATTTCAAAATCACAAGGAAAAGTAGAATTTTATACAACAATGGAAACAAAATGAAGAGTTGCATGGTATAGGAGCATATATGATAGAATTTATACAGAAAAACTCCTCTGAAGAAGTGATCATTGAGCTGAACAATGAAGGGAGAGTGGGAAATGGCCAGGAAGTAGGAGCAGGATATGGGTTCAAAAAGCATTCTAGGCATCAGGAACCACATATGCAAGGACCCTATAAGAAGACCAGTGTGACCAGAGCATTGGTGACTATATAATGGGGAAGGAATTGTAGTTCCACAGGTTTAAGAAGTAGGACCAGACTCATGGGGTTTTATGGGCCATGTTAAGAAGGAGTTTTCTCTATCCTAAAACAGTAGGTAACCGCTGAAGCATTTTAAGCCAAAGGAATGTCTTAATCATATTTGTGTTATGAAAAAGATCATTCTAAATAGCCAGTAGTGTATTTATTAGTCTAGCCAGGAGTTGTGGGAACTTCAGTTGTGTGTGTGTGTGTGTGTGTGTGTGTGTGTGAGAGAGAGAGAGAGCGTCTCACTCTGTCACCCAGGTTGGATGCAGTGGCACAATCTTGGCCACCGCAGCCTTGACCTGCTGGCTCAGGTGATCCTCAGCATCAGCCTTCCAAGTAGCTGGAACTACAGGCTTGTGCCACCACACCCAGCTAATTTTTTTGATTTGTGTAGAGACAAGTTCTCTCCAAGTTGCTCAGGCTGATCTTGAACTCTTGGACCCAGGCACTCCTCTTACCTCCATCTCCCAAAGTGCTGGGATTACAGACATGAGCCACTGCACCTAGCTGGAACTTTGTTTTTGAGTGTGATGTTGGAGTGGGGGCTAAATGGATGAATTTGAAAGTTCGTGGTGAATTAGATGTTGGAGCAAGATGAGGAAGAGGGAAAGGTTGAAGATGACTTCTAAATTCCTCACATGTTTAATAGCATCAGTGGGGTATCATTACCTGAAACAGGGAACAAGAGAAGAATACCAGGCACTGGGGCAAGATCCTGAGTTCTGTTTTAGATGCGTTAGATTTGAGGTACCTTGAGACATAACAAGTGGAGACATTTTGAGTAGACTACTGAATGGTACTGGTAAGGCCTGGGAGAAAAGAACTGGATTCTAGATAGGAATCTGTGAAGCATCTGCATTTAGGTGTTAATTAAAGGAGTGGGTGTGATGAGATCACTTAGAGAGACACTAGAATGAAGAGGACCTAAGACCCTGCCCTGAGGAATTCCCTAGTTTAAATGTCCTAGTCAAGGAGAATGAGCCAAAAAGGATACAGAAAAGGAGCAGCCATAGAGTTAGGAGGGAGAATCAGGGTGGTGGTGAGTCACAGAGGACAAGGGAGGAGCAGTTTTTAAAGGAGGGTGTAAGCTACTCCAAAGGCTGCTAAGAATTCAGACGTAATAAAGACAGAAAATTGTATTTAATGAAATGCAGGTCAGTGACTAGCTAGCAGGGTTGGGCTAAAGAGTGAATGAGGAAAGAGATGTGGACTATAACCAATGGAGGCAAAAGTTTTGAAAGGTTTAATTGTGGGGTGGATAGTGTTGGGGAGGAGGTCGTAGAGTCAAAGGAGAGCTTATTTGGTTTTGTTAAGGAGGTCTTGATCATCATGTTTAAAAACTGATAGGGAAAAATTAGATGAGGGGGAGTTTCCTGTATGAGAAGGAGATAAGCTAACAGGGTGAGTTCCTGAGAAGGTGGGGTGGGGGGATATCCAAAAGCAGATGAGGATTAATGTAGGTAGGTGGGTACAGTGGCCAGCTGGCAAGAGAATTCTATTGGCGTTTCCTTCTCATCTGTAATGTAGGTGACAGTGTTGTCTTCTGAAAAGGAAATGGGCTTTATATGGGAGTCCAGATTGCCATTCAACTCAGAAATACAATAAATAGCTTTCTAATTACGTTTCTGCCTCTCTCCTTCCAAAAAAAATTATTGAGATATAATTCACATACCACACAATTCATCCATTTGAAGTGTACAATTTAGTGTTTGGGTTTTTTTTTTTTAGTTTATTTACAGATACATGCAGCCATGACCACAGTCAGTTTTAAGGTATTTTAACATCTCAAAAAGAAACCCAAACCCTTTAACTATCCACCCCTCTTCATTCTCATACATCTTTTGCTGTCAGAATATGGTCTGAAAAATTTAAAATTGTATGATTTCAAAGAAGTGTATAAACTAAGGTATATGAATGGGTTGCTAAGAGCTATAAAACTTTGATTTAAACAGAGAAACAGGAGGGACTGAGACCTACTACTTAGGGTCACTGGTGTGAAATCAACAGATAATACATTCCAAACACCTATGAAGTATCAAATTCTTCCCTGTCAAAGAATCATCTGAAGAATAAAAATTAATAAAATGGGGTGAAAAAAGCAACACATGTAATAAATAGTTTCTAAGAGAACGTCTACTGTAGCTAGATGACTTTCTCCTAGCCCAGAAGAATTACATTCTGGGTTACTTAAAATTTACATATGAGATGATGAACTCTGACAGAAATCTCTGAGGCATTACCAAGAATAGAGTAGTTACAGCAGACGGGAAAAGGTAGACTCTACTTAACATTAATACTGAGTAAGGTTTTATAATGGGACTATTAGGAGGATAATTTATAAGTCTTTAGAAAAGAATGTCATAGTAGAAATCAGCATAGGTCATACCAAATTAATTTTATTTCTTTTGCTTATAGTTAGGAATAGGAAAGAAATCATATATTTTTGTTTTATCAAAGTATTTAACAAAGAAGGCTCTTTGTTTAATTTAGAAATTATACTCAAAATGATATGCAAGTGTAAGTGAGCAGTCCTGCCCAAAGGATATTAGTATAATAAATCCTTACTGAAAATAGCATGATGATGGGCTCCATTTGTGGCTCTTTCCTTTTCAGCATTTTGGTCAGTGAGTGAGGCATACCATGGGAAGCATACATATGAGATTTTCAGATGATACAAATGTTAGAGCTATGACTGATATATTGGATGTCCTTCTGGATGTCCTTCAGAATCCAGAATTACCTCTACAATCTTGAATGATGAGCTGATAATGATATTAAATTAAATAGCGAGAAGAGTTAAAGTCTTCATTGCAGTGTCATTCCTTCCAGTTTAAGAGCAGCACTTGGAAAGACCTGGCTTTACCAGGTAGTCTGTGAAAGCCAAAGAGATTTTGTTCACTTTAAGCTCTCTCTGAGTCAGTTATATAATTGTAAAAGTTCTTAAAGGTAGCCTTGGGCTACATTAACATTTGCAGTGAAAAAGTGATCTGATGTCTTCTGCATCATTCCTTTGTGAAGAGGTTGGAACATTAGCCCTGCCTTTCTTGGGAGGATAATTAAAGAAGCTGAGAGGAGATTTTCTGGAGAAGACAATTGGAAAGATAGGCAAGCTGCCTTCAAGTAGAAGTCTTTATGTAGTAGAGATGTTAGAACACTGTCTGGGCCATTGCTTTGCTACACTGGTCTGGCCATGTGCCTCTTTGAGCTATGGCTGCTGTTTCCCTAAGCTTCGGCTCCCTCCCCTACCTTGGGGAGGTGAATCTCCTCTCTCTCTCTCCCCCTCTCTAATTTGCTTTCTAAATAAACTATGTTTTCCAATCTAAAATAAAGAATACTGTCTGATCTGCAATGCAGACCAGGACCAGCAGACAGTGTAGTGAGACAGTGTTTGTCTTATTATAAAATTGTCTAACAGCTATCTGATTCTGAAATCTGCCGGTGCTGCAGTGCTGGCCACTGGAAGTATTTAAGGTGAAGCAATGTGATCATTTGGTAAGACAGAAGGCTGTAGAAGGGAGTATACCAAGGGACTAGATGATTCTTTAAATACTGTTAAATGCTGACGTTCTGTGGATCTGTGCTAAATAATCTCCCTGAAGTGTATTGCTGGTCATAAATGCTTCAGTCTATATGGGTTTTTACAACCTTTATGTTTTTCATATATCTTTAATATTCCACTTGAGTCTCCTTTGTTGGTTTATTAGCTATCTTTGTTTTTGTTTTGGAGAGTTATTTCAGTGGTTGCTTTAGGGCTTATAGTATATACCTTGAACTTATTACAATCTCTCAGGAAATATTATACTACTTCAGTTATTATAAAAACCTGATAACACTATACTTCTATTACCCGCTTTGAGCTATTGTTGCCATACATTTTTGTTCTGCATATGTCATTACCCCAGAATACTTCATTATTTTTGCTTCAAGCAGCTAATTATCTTTTAAAGATATTTTTTAAAATAATGGGAAAATTTTAAAAGATATTTACTCATTTTAAAAGATTTTACTCATAATTACTCTCTCCATTGCTCCTTATACTTTTGTATATATACAGATTTTCATCTTGAATAATTTCCTTCTACCGGTGTGACTCTCTTAAACATTTCATGTAGTTCAAATCTGGTGATGATATTTTTCTGTGTCTCAGAAACTCTTTATTTTTGAAAGATATTTTAGTTGGATGTACAATTCTAGATGATAGTTTGTTTGCCTTTTTGTTTTAGTACTTTAACAATGTTTACTATCTTTTTATTTGCACAATTCTATCAAGAAGTCTGATGTCACTTTTGGATTCTTTGTAAACCACTCCCCCCTCCCCCCACTTCCCCTGGCTACTTTTAAGATTTTCTCTTTATCACTGAATTTAAGCAATTTGCTTATTTCAGATCTTGGTATTGTCTTTTTCCTGTTTTAATGGTTGGGATTTTTCAGCTTTTTGGCTCTATGGAATTATAGTTTCTGTCAAGTTTGGAAAATTTTCAGTCATTATGTCTTCTAATATTTTATCTGCCCTTCTCTCTCCTTTGAAGATGGCAGTTACACATATATTAGATTGCTTAAAGTCATCCTCTAGCTCACTAATGAGATGTCCCTTCCCCCCATATTTTTTAGATAGTTTTTATTGCTCTCTCTTCATGTTTACTAACTTTTCTTCTGCATTGTGTAATCTGCTATTAATCCCACCTAGCATAATTTTTATCTTAGACATTATAGGTTTTATTTATTTCTAAGTGTTTGATTCAGATCTTTTTTAGGCCTTTCACTCCTCTATTTTCCTGAACATACTGAATATAGTTGTAGTAACTAATGTCCTTGTTTTGTATTTCTGCCATCTGTGTCATTTCCAGGGCTGTTTCTGTTAATTAGTTCTCCTCATTATTGGTTGTGTTTTCTGGTTTTGATCCTTTTCAGGCTTGCTGTTAAGCATTTTGGGGCAGAATTGGAGTAGAATTTGGTCGAGGGATAATTTTGTATTAACTACTGAGGCACAACCCTCTGAATTCTCTGCTTGATGATGTGTACATATGAGGTTTTCCACTTAGGCTAATGGGAACAACTATTTCCAGCTCTATGTGAGCTCCATGGTTCCATTCCCTGGCCTTGGCTCCCATATTCACACACATGTGCTTATCAGTGTGAAGATGAAGATGTGAGTGGGATTCTACAGATCTCTGATGTGCTCTTTCTATGCAGCTAGCTCCTCTCTGTCACTCTGCCCTGTAAACCCTAGACTCCTTGGCTTCCAGAGAGGTCATTTCTGCCTCTTAACTCATGAAGACTACCTGTTTTGCCTGGCTTTCCCCTCCTGGTGCTATGACCTGGCAAGAAGCTGGGTTAATTGTCAGATTCGTGCATTCCCTTCTCTCAGGTATCGCTGCCCTGTGCTGCCTGGCTTCCAGTGTTTAAAAATCATTGTTTCGTATACCTTTTCCTATTTGTAAATCTTTTTCATGGGAGAGGGTAAATCTGGCCCCTATTCCTCCATCTTGGCCAGAAGTGGAACTTTTTATTTATCACTAACACCTTAGCTTTGCACTCAAAGCCATTTTCAGCTTCATTTTCAACTCTGTCCCCCTTATTCCCTTCACACCTTTTCTCAGACAGATCCTGTACTTTCCCCTCTCCATCATTCCCAGCTAATGCCATTCCTTGTCCCCAATACTTGCATGTCAGAGTGTCTTCATTCTCAGGGCCAGCTCAAGTGCCTGTTTGGTGATGTTTTCCTCCCACATGAGGCAGAACTAAATTTTTCTCCCTGTTCTGTTTCCACTGTACATAAGCAAGCACGGTTGTCACTGTCTAGGTGTCTCTGTTGTGTATATGCTGGCCTTCTTGTGGAGTATGCGTGTTGGTCCCACCTACAGGCTTGTGTAGTTCAACTCCTGAGGGCAGGGATGGAGCTTGCTCACCTTTGCCTCTTGTGCAGAGGTCTGTGAGTCTGTAATACAGAAGGAAGTTATTTTACAAATGCTGGTGTATTATATGTTTGTTAAAATGAATTGTTTTTCCCTTTTCTCCAATCCCTGCCTCCAAAATCAGGCTACAGAAGAAGTTTCCAAAAATCTGGTTGCCATGAAAGAAATTCTGTATGGCACAAATGAAAAGGAGCCTCAGACAGAAGCAGTGGCTCAACTCGCTCAAGAACTATATAACAGTGGACTCCTTAGCACCCTGGTAGCTGATTTGCCACTCATTGACTTTGAGGTAAGAAATCAGTTTCTTATTTTCCAAAAACAGTACCTTTTTCATAGTCCTTCTCCGTATGTTCTCTCCTTTGGAACATCTTAAGATTCCTGTTGGGCTCTTGGCTTGGGGTCACTGACCTCTTTCAGCATGCCCAGGCTGCCTGCCTAATTAGCAGAGCCAGGGCAGGAACCTAAGGGTATCTCAGACTTGAGACAGGGTTTTTCCCTCTGTTTCATCACATTATTTATGGAGTTTTTTATGCTATTTTATTTAGGTTGAGTTAAATAGCTGCTCTCGCTCTAATAGCTCACTGGTCCCTGGCTCTCAAGGAATTAATTAGAATTATAGAGGTTTTAGACACAGTTTTCAAGAACATCCAGTTATGTCTCTCACTCTTTTTTTTTTAACCTCTTGAGATTCATTGCAACAGAGATTAAATGTGGGGTTTTGTTTTGTTTTGTTTTTTGTTTTGCTCAGCACTACTTTTAACTTTTAAATTAGTATAACATTTAAATAGCAGGAGATTTTATATACAATTCTGAATTTCTGGCTTCTCTTGAAAAATCTGACTTTGGCAACATTGGGTCTGTAGTGCTACTTGGCCCCTCAGCTAGAGCAGAGCCACAGTACATGGTACCCACCCATGCATTTGCTATAGATGGCACAGCTTGCTTTTCTTTCTCAGGGCTTTCTTTACCTATTTTCATTTCCTGTCCAGCCCTGGTAGGCATTTGAAATTGTTGCCCAAGCTAATACACCTGGATTGTGCCATGGTAAATATTTGGTGAATTTAACAGTGAGAATAATGATCCTTGTTACTAGTCTGAATAAAATAATCTGAAACACATATATAGTAAAGGAGTGCTCTGGCATGGTCATGAGCAGTCTCCTCTTTGACTGTCATAAGCGTGCTTTGTTTTGAGATCCAGTGTTTATCAACCTAGGTGACTGGATATCTGTGCGGGTGCTTGAAAGGTTCATGTCTGAAATGACAGAGGTATAGGCAGATTAAATTTTGGAATATGATGAGATGGAGTAGTTCATTGGTTACTTTAATATTGATAATAAAGTAAAATATATTTCTGTCCCATAGAGCAGATAGAACTGGGATATTTCCATTTATATAGTTAATTTCATGTTTTTAAATAGTGTATCAAATTTTAACAACAATTTTTATTTCCTTTGCAAGGTTTGGGGATGCACTGGAACATCTAGTTCCTTCTCTTTTGCCTGTCCCCACCCACCCTGCTTCCCAACGTGGACACTGAATTTAATACTCATTTGGGACTTTAGATATATCAATTTAAAAGGAGTGTGTGTCCTTGTGATTGGTTCTTGGAAATTGCTGTTACTGCTCCTGAGCTAGCACAGGCCCCAGGATGATCTCTCTGTTTGCACTTTAGGTAGGGCACTGGAAAACTGTTACTCACTCTCCTGTGGGCTTGTCAGCCTCCTAACAAGTGGCCATCCCAGAACAAGTCTTGAGGTTCACTTGTTAATTTCGTGTGCAGCTTTCTGATTGTATGGTTCACTGGATGGGGCCATCTGTTTTGTACGGGAGTGATTAAGTTCTGATCTCTGAACTACTGTATCATGTGATACTTAGTACCTTTGTTGTTAGTCTATATAAAGTCTTTCCTAAGTAAACCTAGTGTAATTGGGAGATGTGTCTACTTGCTATTAAAACTCAGCTTTTTATAGAATTCTTCCATTTTTAATATAATGGCAGAGTACATTTTCCCCTCCTTCTGTCACTGTAAAAGGAAAGCATATGTACTGTTCACAATTCAAGTGTCTTATTTGAAGCTGCCTTCTCCACTTGGGTGGAATTCAGATCCCTTAGACTATTAACATAGAGCAAGGTTTTGTTTCTTATATCTGAGTCAGCATGATTCTGCGAGTCAGAAATGGTTGAAATTATATGTGGAATATAGTCAACACATTGTTGTGTTTGTCAACACGTTGTTCATGTTACAAATAGTATACTATTAAAACTTAGAATTTGGAATTACAAATGAAGAGACAAAATAAGAAAATTTAATGTCTGTGAATGTGTAAAAGTCAGATATTCTGTCACAACTGTAAATATACAATGGCTTTATTTGAGTTATTTGGGGGGGTGAATGGGCATTCTGATGTTTAGTCAGGTAAATATTTTAATAATTGTATTCCTAATAGGGCAAAAAAGACGTGGCTCAAATTTTCAACAATATTCTCAGAAGACAAATTGGTACAAGAACTCCTACTGTTGAATACATCTGCACCCAACAGAATATTTTGTTCATGTTATTGAAAGGGTATGTACAATGTAATAACATTTGTATTCTTAGTTGAAAATAAAAAGGAAAGATTGCTTTGGGAAAAAACAGAATGGTGAATGTGGGATGCCTTTTCTCTGTAGTTTAGTCAGATAATTTTTCCATGAATCTTGAAAACATTTCTCCTTGAAATTCAATCTGTGAGCTAAACTGAATTAGAAAATGCCCTATAGGTGGAAGTTTAAAATTAGGTGACTTGTGAGCCTTTGAGTTCACAAATGAAACATGACTGAAGAGAAAAAAGTAAGTCCTCTGTGGTCTTATTTGTGTTCTCTAAGATTTAAAAAAGTTGAATTTCATTGAAATATCCATTGTCATGTATTTAAAGATATCCTTTGGGCATACTATGCACACTGTACGGCAGTAAAAGCTGCCTTGTAAATGGAGCATGGATCTATATAGCTTCATTTTGTTCAGCTAACAAAGCACATGTTTATGATGTAGTACCCCTTGATTGTTACCTCTGTGTGTTCACTCACTAATTTGGTAATTCACAATGCATCTTCCTGGAATTACTATGGGATTAAGCAGGCATTAATGTTTGGGTAGTCTTGTCAGTTTAAAAACAAACACAACCAAAAAAGCCTAACAATTAAAACTTAAAAAAAGAAAAGCAAATCCTCTTCTCCCTCACCACTGAGCCTCCCGACTGGCAAGGTAACCTCCTGTTGTTTCACACCAGAATTGTTTGCCAGCTCTGGGTAGGGTGTGCATCTGTTTGTCCGGCATTAGTGGTGCTCTATTAAGTCTATTAAGGTAGGCAAGCATGTTCCTGGCATGAATGTTGGCATGAATCAGCCTGCTCTCCTACTCCTGGCTTTATAGCTTGTCTCATTCTGATTCATATCTGTGGTTTAACACTTCCTCCAAGTTCAAACTTGTTTAGACAAAGCATGAGTCAGTGCATGTGCTGCACGCCAGCATTCAGTTTCCTTCTTTCTATTTCTGACCATCCATGTTGCTTCTTCAGATGTTGCCATACAGAACTTTTGGCATCTGATTTTTTTGTTGTATCAATTCACAGTTCTGTGTGTAAACATGTAGTGAATAGCCTGAAATTTTGGTGTTCTTAGAGGAACTTAAAGAGGCTTTTCTGTATTTTTAAAGCCAAAAGTATTTTCCTTCTTCATAGAAACCAGTGATCATTAAAATCAATAAATTACTTAATTCTGCCCACATTTTTGCTGTAGAGTAGCCAGGGGCAATTGATATGAACATTTTAAATGTCATGTAAAGTAAGACTTTTGAGATACAGTTTAAAACTCTCACCTGAGCTGGCCAGAGCAGAAACCCCAGCCAGGGGATGGAGAGGAGGAAAAGCATGGGGAATGCAACAGATGTTGGGATGCAGAAGAAGCCCCCCTTTGTTGCGGAAAATATGCATACACCTGGAGGGAATAATATAGCACATGCATGTTATCCTACCCATAACCCAGCTTCAGCGATTATTAATGTTCTGTCATTCTTGTTTCATCTATTACTTGCCTGCTTTTTTCTTCCTTGCATATGACATCACTTCAGTATGCATCCCCAATAATTAATACATAACCCAGTATAACATTGTCATGGTACCATTTGCAAACCTAACATCTAATGAATGCCCAGTGTTCAGATTTCGATTTTCACAAAAGTGACATTTTACAGTTTGTTTAATGTTCCAAATAGGATCCATTCACTGAATTTAGTTAATGTGACTCTTAGCTGTTGTTTTTTTCCTCTTATTCTAAAGATGTGGGGTACAATTCAGACTTAGCTGTCTTTTAATCTATAATAATAATATTAAATTTTTAAAAATATATACCATTTCTTTGTTGAAACAACTGGGTCATTTGTTTAGTAGAAAATTTGGATTTGCATTCCTGTGGTTTCTTTTAACATGTTCTACTAGTCCTCTATTGCTTAAATTGGGTGGTTAGATCTAGAGTTTTGATTAGATTCAGATTCACTTTGAGGGAGGCAGAAATTCTTGCTGTGTACTTCCTGTTGGGTGGCACTGGTTGACACCTTCTGGTGATGTCTAGATTGACCAGTGTATGCAGATGTTACGGGTCTATAATCTGTCCATTATATAGTTCTTCATCAGCTTTTCACCCAATCGTTTTAGTATCTAATGAAGATAATTACCTAGATTTAAAATAGTGATTTCCCAATTCTGTTATTTCTTCTCCATATAATTAATTGTGTTTCTTCTTAAAGTAGAACCTTTCGTCACTGATAACTTAATTATCCCAAAATAAAATCTGTATGTGAAAGACAGGTATTATTTTTTAGTATAATCAGTTAGTGCCCTGGCCACTTCCTTCGATAAGCATTGAGTTGTTTTAAGTACCATTATAAACTTAAGTTTTTGTTTTTAAAAAAGGTATTATTTGTTGTGCCTCAATCCATTGCAGTCAATGCTCTTGTGTCTAGATTGCTCCTTCAGGTTGGCTCCTATGTCCTTATGGCAAGGCCCCATCAATTTGTGATGGCCTTCTTGCTTTCTGGCATGGGATGATCACGTAGCTCATTTTGCGTACTTCCTGTCAGACCTGGAAACAGCCATTTCTCCAAGGAGCTCTATGAACTACATTTTAAGATTTTTGTACTTTTGTTGATTAGTCAGTTTAGACTACTTACTTACAAGGTGCTTATCTTCTTAGGTTGTAAGTACTTTCTTGTTAGATATTTTGAGGGGGTTATGCTGCTAATATTAGTATGCATTTGAAATCTTACTGCTGGTTTTAGACTGCATTTAGAGGCAGTAGGTTTTTTTTTTACTGGCAATTTAAATGTTAATGTGCTCTCCACTCTAGTGCTAACAGGTTGTACAGCATAACTGTTTGTCTTGTACTCACTGGTTTATAGTTTAATCATTTAGACAAGCTTGACAAACTTCCATCAAAACCTGCTCAGCTTGTTGTATCAATCTGTCTTACCCCGTCCTTCTAGTCTCCTGCCTGTTAAAGATCAACAAGAATGAATTTTATGATCAGCCATTTTCTGAGCAGACATCTCAGTCAAGTAAAAGCCAGTCAGCATTCCAGCTGCTGTACCTCAACTGATAGAAAAGAGTGTGGTTTTGATCTTGCTGAGGATCTTTTTATGAGCATATATACAAGAGAATGATACTACCAGATGACAACTTAGTACGACAGTACTTCAGAGGATAAACTTTGATTTGGGTTAATAAGGCAAGGACTGGTAAAAGGAATGGGACTTAGATTAGATTTCCCAATAGTTTAGAATTGGCACCGGCAGACAAAGGAAAGAAGGCATCTTAATGGCATATGACTAGGAGCAAAGGTACAGGGAAAGGAATAAACATAACATGATTGGCAACAGTAAGAAGATGATCAGAACGTTTTACGGCAAGGTTCTAGATGGTATTGTGCTGGAGTAGCAGATCTGATGAAAGGAAGACTGGACATTAAATCCAGAAGGTTGTCTTTATTTGATTAACTAGAAGAAATAATTTTAGGCTTCTAAGCTGGAAATGCTTTTGAAAACTTTTGTGTTGAGTAGATTTTTTAAAACAGAACTTGAACAACAATGCTGGTTAAGAAGCATTTACAGTTAGTTGTCTAGGTGTGAACTAATGCAGCATCAGGAATGGATAAAAGGAAATGAAACTAAGATGTTTCAGAGATAAATTTTTAAAAGCCTGGTGATGCTGAAGGTAGGAAGATTTGAAATGAAGGAGGAAAGGTTTAGAACTGTGCTGACCAGTATAGTAGCTACTAATCACATGTAATTATTTAATTTTAAGTTAATTTTAATTAAATATTATTTAAAACTCAATTCCTCAGTCAATGCTAGCCAAATTTCAAGTGCTCAGTAGCTTCATGTGGCTAGTAGTTAACATAAGGGACAGCACAGATACAGAGCACAGAAAGTTCTGTTAGATCTGGTTTATACCTGGGTATCTGAAACAAAATAATAATGCCAAATTATAGAAATGAGGAAGCAGGGGAGTCAGGTCATATTGTGGAGAGAGATAAGCTGTTGATTTTAGACATGCTGAGTTTATAGTAGACCTTTGCTTGAAGATTCCCAGAGGTATTAGAAAATGCCTAACTGTAGTTCAGAAGTAGACTTGGGAGTGGGGTTGGTGATCATGGTGAGAGCCTTAAGATTATCTGGGCTTCCATTAGTACGTTGTAAAGACCTTAGCCAGGCAAGAAATAGGAACTCAGAGAGATATAAAGAAGAACCAAGAAAGGTTTTTTTATTTGTATCAACACACTAAGTAGAAGAATCTATATTATAAGAAAAGATCACTTGTTATAGCCAAGAGGAGATCTTTTCTGGCCAATTAGTTACTTCACTAGAGTGTTGGGAAATAGAATTTGACTGCAAAAAACTAGAGGAGAATATGAATGGGAGAGAAAGTCAATGCGTGCAGTTTGAAAGAAAGTGGAAGAAAAGAGTGAAGTGTTTGAGTGTGGCAGAGTCCAGTCTTGGTGCGTATCAGGAAGGGAAAGGCCTCTTGCAGGGCTAAGGTTTTCTTTGATCCCAGGGAAGGAAGACGTGAGAGACACCAAGATGAACATAGAGGAAGGCTATGTGTGGAGAGCTGATGAGGGAGACTGTGTACTTCGTGGCCCGGGGGTTCTCCTTGGTGAAGGCACTGTGACATGCTCAGGAGGAGGCATTCAACTCCACAGTGTTTACGTGTAGCCAAGAGCTTCAGAGTACTATTTTGAGTATTGAATTGAAACAACAAAGTACAAATACTATATATTTGATAAACCTATTTAGATACTCTGAATTTGGAAGCATTTTGTTTTATTGTTGTTTTTTAATTCAACTTTTTGTTTTTCTGCATGTCAAGAGCACCATAGGTAAAAAAGCTAATCCCTATGTGGAGTGGTATGACCCCAAATTCTTATCTTCAAGTCTTTTAGCTTAAATAATGAACTTTTATTCTCACAACCAGTCTTGTGGCAATCACTAGCCAACATGTGTATTGAGTCCTTTTCACCGGAGCACGTTTTCTGCTCTGAGAGAAATGTCTTTTGTAATCTGCTGTGGTCACTTAGTTAGGACACATGTCTGAAAACTTCCTGTTCTGAAAGTTTGAACTGTTCAGTGTTGTAGTTTTAAGAGAGCAATCATGTTTGGGTTGTTTGTTTTTTTGTTTTGTTTTGTTTTTGCAGGTATGAAGCTCCAGAAATAGCTCTAAATTGTGGAATAATGTTAAGAGAATGCATCAGACATGAACCACTTGCAAAAATCATTCTGTGGTCGGAACAGTTTTATGATTTCTTCAGATATGTCGAAATGTCCACATTTGACATAGCTTCAGATGCATTTGCCACATTCAAGGTAACATAAAAACTGAAATTCTAAATATACTTGCAAGTCAGATGAACAAGCGTGCTGTTTTCCTAAATTACTTTCATTACCCTCCTAAATCCATACACGGCTGCCCTCTAGTGGGAATAGGAAGATATGTTTTACATGTGTTTGTGGAACTTAGATATGTGCAGTAATGTTACAGCTTAAAAGGGGTGGAATAGTTAGATTCTAAGGTCTGTCTAAAAGACAGAAGTTCTACATGGTCAAAATTACACTTTTCTGTTAAATTACCCATTAAGTATGGTATACTATACAGTACATCTAATAACCAGGTTTTCTCCTGTGTTAGAACATTCTGTAACAGTTACTTTGGTTAAGTATCAGGTGAAGTAGTTGGCTTCTGTTCAAAGGCCATGTTAATTTATAATATACATGTCATTAGATATTAGAACCACATTCGGGACAGAGATACCCACACTGTGGACAGGTCTAAGGGAACAGTGATTCACCTCTCCCATCTCCAGCTCACAGAGCATGTCTTTTAAATGCAGTATGTGGACAGAATCACCTGTGCTATTTAAATTATTATGTATCCTCCCCTGCTCCCCCATCTACCTCACCTCCCTGGTTGTATATTTGTATAAATTAAATACACATATAATATGACTCCATTGTACAGCACACAGATTGGTTTTGATTTGCAGGGTCTGTACTGTTTAAGATATATGCATAAAGTAGTGATCTTTATTAGTTTTTTTCACAATGAGAGCAAGCCTTAATATGTTACATTCCCTTATAAAATGTCTGACCTTATAAGTGAATATTTAGAACTATTTTAACATAACCAGTATTTAGCATACTTACATGTTGACAACCATGCTCAGAAACCATGAACACTATTACAATGTGAAAGGGCCACTTTTCTTGTGAGGGTTCAACATATGATTATAAAGAGCACACACCTTGGCCTCTGGGTAAAATACATACTACTTCAGAGTGAACGAATGCCCTTAAGATAGGATAAATTGTGGGGATCTGGTCATGAGAGTTTCACATTGAATGAGAATGAAGTCATAGTGTGAAGTGCCCACGGATTTATTTCCCAGAACCCTTATTGAGGTGTCAGAAACCTTAGGCAAGAACACAGATATTTATATGTCAGTGTACAAAGCAAAATGAATTTGAGATTATAACATAGAGTGGTCAATATGATGTCTTAGGTATCACCGCAGTTGGTGGGATAGGACTCATGATTAGAATACATCGATGGAAGGGTGTGCCCCATTGAGAAGCAGCAGACCCGTCATGAAGGGAGTTGTAGCAGCACCCTGTGTCAAGGAGAGATTACCCTGTGTGGAAGGACAGCCAGGAGCCTGAGAGTGGCAACACTCTGGGCACATGAGGGTGAGGGAAGAGGATTGAGGAGCAGCAGTGGTGTGGGAGAATGCAGCAAGACCCCACCACATGGAGAACGTGGAGGACATGCTCCTGGCACAGATGGCAGAAGTGGCTCAGAGGTGAGAGAGATGTGCTGACGACATGCCAGAAATGTGATTTGCAGTATCTGAATCTTGACTGGCCATGCTGATAATTTCATTTCAATTAGGGTTACTTCTTTCAGTTATTCTCACCAAGGAGAAAATGGTGGTCATTTTCAGGTCATAATGGCCAGAGAGGGAAAGACTGGGCAGCCAGGCAGGTTGTCTCTGTTTGGAAAAGGGAAGTCTCAGAAAACAACTTAGCATTCTAAAGATGAGCTCTAGGAGAGAGCACTGGGGAACTGGATTGGACTCTGCATCTCAGGTGCTCCTGATTACACAGAAAGTGGGGAGCTCATTAAAGAGGCCCTTGAAGAGAGAACTCTTCGAGAAATAAAATGAAGCAGAGCCCACAATCAAGACAACATGTAAGAGAGGCAGAACCTACTATCATCATCTCAGGAGGGCTAAACTACCAAACAGACCAAAGCTACCACCCCACTTCTCCCTAAAAGAAAATCCAGTCAGAATAGGGAGAAAGGCCTGAAGGGGACAGTCTCACAGCTTCACACCAAAAGTATGACAAGGAAGAAAAGAGAACTGCTCCTTTCCTGTTGGTGTCCTCTTTGCAGAGGATATTTGTAAAATGGAAAAGGAGACTAGATCTGTGGTTCATGCTTTCCTTTGAGAATGTGGCAAGAGCTCCCTTCCCAGAAAGTGCACTCTATACACAGAAAATCTCAAACATATTCAGCTTATCCATAGCCCTGAACTCAAAGCCCATGGAACAGGTGCTGAGTTTTGAAAGGAAATTGAAACTGCTCTAAATGTGTCCTAGCTTCATAGCTTGAATGAATGGATAATGAGATAGTAAACCAGGTGGCCAAATATTTGTTAATTATTTTTTTCTTTTTTGAGGAATTGAGGAAATGGGAAGGGCATTGGAAGGCTGACAAATATATTTCCAATTTTCCAGAATAAAAGAAGGTAGATTCCCCAGAGAGGCTGGTGGAGCTAGGAACTTGATGTTATGCTTGTGTGAAGTTCTAGAAAGTATTTAAAAAGAGATAATTTCTGAGCATTTTGAAAACTGTTGTACCCACAACCAGCATGGATTCACCAAGAGTAAGTTCAGTCATACTGATCTCATAGATGTCGGTGGATCAGGGAGGGTAAGGGCATGGATGCCTGGGTTCATACCAGCTCTCCTGCTGATTTAACCTCAATCTCTTCATCTGTTAAAATTTGGGTAATTGTATAGGCATGTCAGGGTAATTATGCCTCTACACAGTATGTGTGCAGTAAACACATTTGCTATTAGAATTATTTCTTTGTGACAGTGAAGATATGCTAGATGTTGGATAATTCTACAATTCTGTTTTCATGGAAATAATTTAAAAAGCTGAGCTAGATGGAGTTTGCAATATAGTGATTTACAGTTAATTGAATGCCATATCCATACACTATTGGCAAGTGGATTGCCATCACCCTGGAGAGAACCTTCCAGTGAATCTCCCTGGGCTTTTCTCACCCAGCCCAGCTGAAGGCTTTTCTTAATGATTGAATAAAGGGTGACAAGGCGTTCTTATCAATCTGTAGACACTAGCCATGAAGGGAAAGATAGCGGATAGCAGTGGATCCTAAAATTTAGAAAGATCCAGAGAGGCCAGAATATAACAGGATAAAATTAAATACAGAGAACCAAGGTCTTCCACTTGAGGACCCAACTGTATAAATCTGAGTTGGAGGAATAAGACATAATGATAGTTAATACTAAATAAAGTGATCACCAAGTATAATAATTACTTACTTTCCTGTCATACTTAAGCCTGTGAAAAAAACACTGTTCATCTCCTTTACAGATGAAGAATGTGAAACCTAGAGATGTTGAGTGAAGTCAGACAATAAATGGGGAGGTCAGCACTGGAATCCAGTCAGGCCGACTACAAAGCCCACTCTGAGTAAACAGTTCTGAATACATCCAGTAAAATTAAATAGTATGATGCTGCTGCCCCCCAAGCTCCATGTTGACTACACAGCATGTAACCTAAGGAGCTAATTGATGGTCTCACTCCACTATAAGCTTATTAGGTAACAACACATAAATGTGTTCCATTCCAGGCGCTACACTTTAAGAGGCACATAGACAAATAGATGACTTTCAGAAGACAGTAGATGGTGAGGGAGACACAGAACCCTGTCATTCGAGGAGTGGTTAAAGGAACTGGACGTATTTAGCCTGGAGAAGAGAAGACTCGGTAGGGACTTGTCATGAGAGCACTGCTTGTATTTGAAGTGGGGTCCTAATGGACTAAACATGTATCTGTTGGCTCTGACTGTTCTGGAAAGAACTTGGGGTTAGGTTTTACTGTAGCACAGGAAACACTCTCTAACTGTAAGAGCTCCAAAGGTGAACCACACAATTGTAAGAATTGAGTTGCTTGTCCTTGGACATAGTTAAACATCAAGTAGGAAATGGGCCAAGGTGAATGTGCAAATAAGCCTTCTGGGTTAGCAGTATTTCTTCAGGGATTCCAAGCCTGTCTTTGTCACATGATGCTTGGGCCCAGACTTGAACTTTCAGGAAGTTTTTAAATTCAGCCCACCCTAAAAGTTGGCTGCTCAGTCTGCTGGATGTAGGAAATGACTCCTAGTCTTTCTCCAAGTTTTTTTTATGCCAGGACTGGAATTCAGATAAGTGGGAGGTCAGAAATCATTTTCTTCTCCCTTCTGCTGACTGACCTAGCAGTTCGCTAGTCTGAATCACATGTACCCTGTAAACTTTGTAGGTCACTGACCAGATTCTGATGCATGCCCTTTGCCCTTCATTTTCTATTCTGTTGGTTGGGTTTCTGCCTCCCACCCCACCCTGGTTTGAGCCCTCCAGAGTTTTTAGCTGTAGTCACTAGGGTAGGGTTCTTTCTCATCTCGGTAGATAGAAGCTACCCACGTCCCCATCTCCTCCTTTTCCTAGTTTAGTATTAGCCTTATTCTCAGTGCTGGCTCTTAGCAGTTGCTCTTTTACTACTAGTGTCTTACCTTCCCCCCGCCCCCACCCTAGGCCCTGGATGACCCTTTTAAACAAAGGGCTTTCCTCCTGTGATGCATTGGAATCAGTTCCTACTTGAGCAGTCTCAGAGTGCCCCCTTTCAGCCTCTCCTACCCCAAGGCTGTTGAGATTTGGAGGTTCCTCTTTATGTGGCCCACCGTGGGTCTCGTGCTCCTGTTGAGGCATCTTTTCAGAGTGAATAGACGCTTTACTAAAACTTCCAGTAAAAATCTGTTGTGCAGCATGTTTATACCTGATTAGATACTTTCTATTTACCTTTCCTAAGAATCCAATCCCCAGTTGAGAGCCAGCATCTCTCCAGATCCCTCCTTCTTGGCTCTCTTCATCAGATTATAACAGAACAGTGAGCAGTGGGTTCCTTCCACTGTGCTAGAACGACTTAGCCACTAAGTAGTCTGGTATGGGACCTGACACATAAATCTCTTAATTCACTTAATCATTCACCAAGTCTCTGAGTGCCTATCGTGTAGCAGGCACTGTTCTTCTGGGGGTTCAACAGTGAACCATGCAAACAAACCTTGCCCTCATGGCACCTCCACAAAGGAACATCAGCCTAAACAAACCACAATCACATGTTGAGAGGTGGGAAGTGCTCTTTAACAGACATGTATTATGTGTCTTGTATGCTTGGTACATTTCCCTTAAAGTCCTCATGTTCCTCTGTTCTTTGCATCTGTGATCCCATGGACCAAGATACTGAAATAATGCAAATTCTCCTACCACTTTCCTCCTCTTCCTCCCCCGAGGAGAAACTCTTATAGCCACATTCTTGAGGGTGCTCAAGATAAACTCCAGGTTTTCTAGTTTTGCCTGTTAATCCTCAAGGAGGATTTGGAGAAAATTGGGTAGGTCCTTCCTAGGCATCCCCTGTTGTAATCGGAAAATATGATACATACCCTATCCAGCAGTTTGAACAACTGTAAATCTTTGGGGTGGGGCTAGAAGCCATCCTAAAAGCATTCTTTGAAGATTGCTTAATGTGATGTTTTTCCACATGTTCCCTGATTGTATTGGTTCATTCATTGATGTATTAGATTAAGCTCTCAACTATGTGCTGGGCACTACATAAGTGCTGGAGATTCAAAGGTTAGTAAAAATAGACATGATCCTTGTATTTATGAAACTTATAGTCTAGTACAGGAGAGACTTGGATCAAATAATCCACAAACAGATGTGAAGTCACAACTATAACTTCATGTTGATGACCTACCAGGAAGAGTTCCCGGCAGAAGTGATGCTTAGTTAAGTCCAAAGGATGCATAATAGATAACCGGGCAGAGGACAAAGGTTGTACAAAGGCCTTTTGGGAAAAAATGTTAACAGAAGGCAGGTGATGAAAGAGCTCCCTACAGAACCTCTGAGACCTGATAGGTCTCTGCAAGGGAACTCGAACAGTAGCAGTTTCCACATTTGTTTGATTGTGGAACATTTCCTAGAGTATTTTTCAGGACCAATAATACTACACTTCAACATACTTCAGGAAACACTAGTTCACTGTAACATGGGCAACATTCAAACATAAACAGGAATAAAAGGAAGGAAAGTTGGTTGGGAGAAAGGAGATTATTGGTGCTAGCCTCTGTAGTAGTAGTGTTTGAAGGAACTCGATTTCATTAGTTCACCCGCTTCTTACTGGGCATTCCTTCTACCATTCTCTTTCCCACCTGGTGAGTCCAAGGCTAATCCATTGCTAACTTTTAGGTACTTGAAGGCGCAGGGATCATGTCTTTTTGTCTTTGAAGCCCCAGCACCTAGAACTTTACCTGGCACATAGTAGATATTTCCTTGAATTGTTTCTGGGAAAGCTATAGGGTGAGACATGCTCTCTATTTCATGGTGATACAAAATTGAACTGTAGGGCAAACTAATTGTTGATTTTATATTTTTGTAGCAACATTCTGCTTACCTAGAAGCTAATATTTATAATATGATGGGGCTTTTAAAATACTTTCTATCTCTGAAAAAAAGATTGCATTAGATATGAAACTGAATGTAATTGAATTTAGGGGGAAGAAAATAGAACCTTCTTTACTTTTTCTAATTAAAGGAAATTTCATCTTTCTTCACCAGGAGTGCTAAATGGGCACGGAATTCTATTTGACATTTTACCACTACTATTAACTTTTATTTTACTATAATTCTTTATTCCCTTCTTTTAGATTATATTCTCATTGCCTTATAGTTTGTTTTTTAATTTTTCCATCTAAGAGATTTTTGACTAATCTTAATCATTAATATTGCAATTTCAAATTATTAATGACTTATTTGCTCTTGTATAGAATCAGTATTCTCAGTACAATTCATGTTCTAATGTTAAATATAGTACTTTTTAACAACAGTTTTTATCAGGTAAAATGGCATGGAATGTTTTAGAATTCTCTTTTATGAAAGAACTTCAGTGGAGAACAACTGCAAAAAATTTTTTTCTTTTTTTAGGATTTACTTACAAGACATAAATTGCTCAGTGCAGAATTTTTGGAACAACATTATGATAGAGTAAGTATATGAAATATTATTCTTAAGTATAAATAATAAATTGTAACTTTTGTTATCAGAAATGAAAATTTTAAATTAGATTTTGTACCAAAGTATTTATTTTGTATATATAATGTATTTATTTCTATACTAAAACAGTTTGTAGAGTGTTACTTGGTCAGAAACATATCTTTTTGATTAGTACCCTGCCATTTGAATGTTGTATTACTTTAAAAGAGGAAATAGAGTATTTTGCTGCTGAATGATAGCACAGTTAAGATAAAAGGATAATTATGATCTGACATTCTGGCTTTTCCTTCCTTTTCCATCAGTTGCCCAACATTTCTGCTGCATACAAATAGAAAGGTAGGCAACAGCTGGCAGGATGCAAGCAGCACTGGTCAGAGGAGACAGGAGCCCAGCTCTGTTCCTATTGTACTGCTGACTTCTTTGTGGCCATAGCCAAGGCATTTAACCACTTGAGGACTTAGCAGTCTATCCTTATTGTAAAATGAGGTAATTGGACTAACCTGTCAGTAAGGTCCCTTCCAGCACTGAGTCAAGTGTCAGACGTTTCTGGTGATAGCATCCCCCAGAGACTGGTAAAGATTCTCAGAGTGCTTTGATCACTTGGTTTCCATAGAACTGCACGGCCATCTCTAGAGCTGCGGTGTAAAGCGTTCTCTTCTACCACATGCCAGTTCTGCTTGCCTCAGGGGAATCTTCTGCAGTCCCCACAATACTCTCTTAGGACATAGCAGTTTAGCTACACATTGTTCAGGATCTGCTAGGTGGCTCTTAGAGAAGTTAGAATAATAGCAGTCCACTTAAAATTCCTATTTTTCATGCAAGGTTTGGTTCAGATTGTCATTTTCCCACTAATTGTTTGAATTTTTGAAATCTTAAGTATTATTAAAACTTAATTGTTGTTCACTTTGCTGTCCAAATAAGATTCTTGGAGGCAAAAATCTTATGCTTTCTCATTCTTTTGTATTTTTCCCTGTCTTCCCCTCCCACTCCCAATAACATCATAACACAATGCTGAGGACATACTTAAACCCCTCATAAATAGTCCCGTAAATGGCTTAAGCATTGCTAGTTCTGTATGTTTATCTCTTCCCATGTATATTTGGATAAGAGTCTGTTTCTTTTTGTATGTTTATTGGTTCACAATGGCAGCCTTGCCATTTAATCAGGGCCTTTTTACAGTAAGTAAGTGTGGACTTGAGCTCATCAGATTACCCAGTGTCTGCCTACCCTACCTTTTGCTAGTAAGGCCTCAGGCGACTGCTTCATTCCTCTTCTGTGTCTTCAGGATCTTCAGCCCTAAGGCTCATAATGGTACCTGCCTACTAGGATCATTGTGAGGATTAAGACAAAAATGTGTATGTGATGTGCATGGCACAGTACCTGAAACATAGGAAACGTTTAATGAACATTAGCTAATCTGTTATCATCACCACATGATCTCAAAGATTTTTTAACATACTAGTAACTTAAGGCCTCCCAGAGACATAGACTAGCTAATTTCTAAGACATTTACTACAGGCAGCAAAATCTGTTTAATCCTGTGGTTAAAAAGTATCCTCCATGTTATTAACGGATGACATCAGTTAACAAGATTTTAGAAAAATGTACATGAGGCAGCTATCACATATATACAATGCAATCAGATCTGATGGAAGGAGAAACAAGGTGGGATTTATGGGTAATTTAAATAAAGCCCAAAGTGAGATTATTACCCCAAAATGCATGCTCTAAATTCCTGTACACTTTGGCTCAGAGCTTTCTAATTACCAAAGCATAGAAAGAAATTCAATTAGAAGATAACAATATTTGTAAAGTAAAATATATGCTGGTTGCTTAGAAGAAACAGCTTTTTCCAGTACTGGGTCCTGAAACAAATCTATCCCATTGGCATTCTTAAAGTGGAGTCAGGTTACAGTGTCATGCAGTGGACAGTAATCATAGAGTGACACTGCAGTAAATAGAATACTCAACTGAAGTGCAGTTTCCTAAAAACAAGTCTTTGAGGAACCCAGAAGTGGGTGGGCAGGAAGGTGTCTAGGTTTGTTACCTGTCTTCTGCCTGTCCTAATCCAGAGAGAAAACCTAACATATCTGGAAGTTATGTACATACTCTTCTTATGTACGTGTTTACATAATATGTATACTCTTCATGCAGTTCTCCATGAAAAATGTCTTACAACCAAATTTATTCAAAGAATCATGCAGCAGAAAATCTTAACTTGCATTTTCTGTTAAGAAATTGAGGTGTACTCATTTTGAGTTACTGATTAAAAGATTCAATTGTTTTGATCTTCAGTTTGATGATTATTTGAGGAGAAGGTAAAGTTAACAGCTTTTTCTGAAAAGAGAGAATGTTAACTTGCTGCATATTAAATAGATGGACTTCTTACCTCTGCCTAGAGGTAAGCAAAAAAAAAAAAATCTAGGCAATTGTGGGCTAGCTCTAAACCTGGAGGGCTAGATAGTAAATATTTGGTCTCTGTCAGCTCTCCTGTCTGTTGTATTGTGAACACAGCTGTAAACAATACATAAATAAAGGAGTTCGTTTTCAGCAAACAAATGAACATGGCAGTGTTTCAGTAAAATTTTATTTACAAAAACAGGCAGTGGGCTGGATTTGGCCCATGGGCCTTCGTTTGCCATCTCCTGCTCTAGACTACAGATGAATGGCTAGTAAAGACCCATCATAAAACATAGGACAAATAGTTTTTTGCATGGACAAAGCAGGCATCCAGTAGCACCTACCATGACCAGTGAGGTCTCAGGAAAAGCACCAATATCCAACAGTCATATGAGTTCTGCAGATTTGGGGGATGTTTTAAACCTATCCAAGGTTTAAACAAACTAGATATAGATAAAATCTTAAAGCTAACTGGCCTTGTCTACAAGTTTTTGAAGGATAGCCTTTGCCCCTATGTGTCTGTCATTTCCACTTTGTAACTCCTGGCTTCTACCCTTCACCATTCCAGTGACACCATTCTTGTCAGTAACCTCCATTTTGAAGATGTAGTGGACATCTTGTCAGTTCTTAAATCTGCGTGTGGCATTTTGCTCTCCCCAGGTCTCCACTCATGCTATATCCTTCCTTTTATTTATCCCCCAAGATTCTCCCCCTCATTTCTACATGAAATCCCTCCTACCCATCAAGTTTGAGCCTAAGCATCCCCCTTCTTTAGGATGTTTGTCTATTAATACAGTGCTGAATTTCTCCTCTTCTGTTTTAAATTATTTTCTCTCACTTGATATATTGAAAGAACAGGTAACTTCCTCTTTGTGATTGTGTTTTGGATAAATTAAGTTCTTGTTTACAAAAAATATACATGACTTTTCTAATCTAACACCAAGAAATGAAAGCTGACTCAACAGTGGGGAAACCATGAGGGGAAAGGAGTTATGTTTGGTGCATATGGAGTTTGGGGTGACAAAGAAGACTACATTTGAGCTCTCTTTGGGCCTGACTGGAGCTGGTAGGGTTGGGGTTTCAGGAGCCTTCTTCAAGGAGGTGATCAGTGGGATCACCTGACAGTCTCTGAGAGAATGCATCAGAGGAAGGCATGACAGCAGCAGGGAAGCCAGTGCAGCCATTGGCCCTCATGATGTTAGAAGTGTGTACTTAAGCTAATTTATAATGTTACCTAGCAGTCTTTTTTTTTTTTTTTAAGAAATTAACCCTATTTTCTTATCTCTTAGTTTTTCAGTGAATATGAGAAGTTACTTCATTCAGAAAATTATGTGACAAAAAGACAGTCACTCAAGGTATGACACATTATTTTATGTCGTTTATTCCTCTTCATCCTGTGTCTGAAATTTAGATTTGGGGATAGAGAAATGTGCTAGTATGGGTTGTAGACCTTAAGGGTTAAGTACATTTGTCTGTGATCAAGATTTTTGCAGATAGGAATGGGATTTGGTAGTGATCCATGCAGGGCACCTGACTCCTTGTAAGGTGGAGACACCAAAAGGGAATGGACAGAAGTTTGAAGAGGACTTTATCTCCTAGCAATGCATTATTTTAGGTTTCGAGGCATATTTTTAAAACTTAGGGTCAAGTCAGTTAGATGAAAGCACTCAGGTACTGTGCTCCCCAGGCTGCTGCCTGAGGAGCACAGGTTGCTGTGTGAGGGGAGTGGGAGATGGTGATGTGAGTGTGAGGCTGTGGTCCATAGGCAGGTTTAGCTGCCTTTATATCAAAATTGGATATCCATTTGCAGTTTAGGAATGTTAAATTTAAGATATAAAACCTAGAACTGGGATTGGCAAACTATAACCCATGGGCCAAATCCAGCCAACTGCCTATTTTTGTAAATAAAGTTTTATTGGAATTGCTCATTAGACATTCTCATTTATTTACGTATTGTCTGTGGCCGTCTCAAACTCCAACAGCAGATTTGAATAGTTGCCCGGAGACCCTAGGACCTGTAAAGTCTAAAATGTTTATTTACTGTTTGGCCCTTTACAGAAAAAATTTGCTGATCCCTGCTCTAGAAAATTCTTATAACAGCAAATAAATGCATACCCTCCATTCTATCAGTAAGCAGTCCTGACAGGAACCATAGATGAAATCACAATGGACTGGGGAGAGGGGGAATCAAAATTCCATTTACGTTTTTTGCCAGGACCATTTTAGATTCTTCTTTGTGCAGAGTTCTTCCCCTCAGAGATTTCTGAATTCACACTGATCAAGACTCCTCTCCTTATTCCCTTTCCTAAAATGGGAAATCTCCCTTGAAGACCTTGTCTTTCCATAGGAAGATACCAAGGACACAAGGAGCATCTGTAATACTTTTGTCCTTTAACAAAAATGCTCTCTATCAATCAAATTTTCAATCAAATCTTTTCTATCTGATCAGCTACTTCCCTCTTTTCAAATAAGGCTGTAACTCCTACAGTCAAGGCACAATAATAGCCACAGCTGGGAAATATGTTGCTACTGACATATTCCAGTCAGGCCCCAGTGCTTTCCCCTAAGTACTGTTGCTTGGGCCCAGCCTCCCAGCCATCCTTCTCGTCCTGGGTTAGGGATCCTTAACTATCCTATTTCCTACTCCAGGTGTTCTGGCTAGATGACCATCTATTATCCTTTCATCTTCAGGGGGTTATACAGAACTTCCAGCAGCTGTTGGAGGAGTTTCTCCTCTCTGTACATTAGTATGATAAAGTGGAGGTTCCGAGGATCTTTCCTGCTCTGTGATCCTCAAAGAGCCAAGACATCCTACTCTCCTCAGTAGTTACACAAATGCTCACAGTTGGGTGGAGTCAGTATCTTCTAAGGCCAGGAATGCCAGACAGGATGACCTAGGATAGTACCCTGTAGGGCTAGTACCTCTTAATGGGGGGGGCAGAGTTTATTGACAATTTAATAAACTTTACCAATTTTTGGATTCTTGGACTACTTGGATAAGGAGAACAGTTTCAAAACCCTTCTGCCATTCAGAATTACCAACATCAAAAGGAGATTGAGGCCACCTTTTGTAAGCCCTTAGGAATGAATATGAAGCAAATCACATATTCCTGCAGGGTCTGTCAGTGGTAGGCCACATTAAATACCTCAGGAACACATGGAGCAGTTTTGGGACCTTAAAAATGGATTTAACTTGTACTTTAAAAATGGATTTTAACTTGTACTTTCTTTTTTGTAACCACATTGGCATTTCTTTATTCCCATATTTACTTTGTCGGCAAATGTGTATTTCCTATGTAAGACTTCAAGTTTTTTATTTCCTTGTCCTAAGAAATGTAAGGAATTACCAGTCATTTTCCTTCAGATAACTGAACTAAAATGAGCCATTTTCAGATTTTCCTTGGTTTCTGTGATAGAAAATAAACACCATGAAAGCTATAATCAACCTTCACATAGTACAGTAGATACTGGTTGCTTTTTACTTTAAAAATTGTAAATTGTGCAGTTCAGATTGATGTGAAGTCTGTCTGAGCCTTTGAGTTCTTTCTATACTTTTTTTTATAAATCCTAAGTAAAATAGATTTGTTTCCTTGCACATCAGATTATTTTTTACTTAATATGATGCCACGTTACTGATTCAGAGATCTGTTACCTGGAAACTTTAAGTATCTAGATCATAGCCAGGAACCCAGAAAGGAAGCAATGATACCAGAGGCACAGCGACTCCCTGCATGAGCATTTTTCTTCCCTTAGTCCTCACGCCACACCTCTTTAAACTTAGCTTCACACGTAGTCACACTTTTGTTTCTCCCTACACTCTCATGAGATGTTGGCGTTATTTTCCACCCCTGCTGTACAGATGGTGAACCCAAGGCACAGAGACATTAAAAAATATGCCAAGCTCACAAGGCGTAAGGAGCTGGGATCGGAACCAGGCAGGCTGGCACCAGGGGCCAAGCTTGTACCTGTCCTGCCTCCGCCTCTGTCCACAAGGACTGCAGCTCAGTGCCTGCTCCACTGCAGCTCTGCAGCCTGCACACTCAGTCTCGACTGGAAGCGGGCACATCACAACCTGAAGAAGTAACTGCTGGTTTTAGAAAAAGGACAGTCTAAATACGCAGCAACAGTTTTAAAATTACGAGCTTATGTGGTATATTCAACTCTCCAGAAGTTAGTAAGCCCTGAAGTGGACAGATGGTCTTTAGCTTAATTGATGTCATTAGTGATGATGCGAAGTCAGTAAGAAACCCCTGCATTATCTTCAGGATACTTTGCTTAAGAAGGAATAGAAAAGTATTCACTTTCATAAACCTTTCTGAATCAGGCATGATAAATTGGTAACTTGGGCGTGTGTAGGGAAACTTTGGACACAAACCTTTTTATCCTGGAAGGTCCAACTAAATAAAATTTAAAAATTGTAAAAATTAAGCTAAGGTTTGTGGTTAGTTAACAGGAATAATCAATAACTTTCCTTCTGAACATTTTCTTGATTAGTCTCTTTTTAGCAAGCTAACACAAATGCACAGTTTTTAAGGAGTAAGTTCTGACGGTCTCCATTCCCGGGTCATCGGTGTCTTCTATGTCTTCTGCAGAGAGCAGTGTCAAGCTTACCATAGATTTACTCTCCTAAGAGAAGGGTAGGAAGATATTCAAGTGGCAGGGAATAGGCCCTTGTTAACTTTTAGGTCATAATTCAGTTCAGTTCATCAATCTTTTGAGTGTCTGCTAATATTCTATACCTAATAGTGATGATTATAAAATGAGTTGTTTTTTAAACTTTGGTGTCTTTGATTCTTAATGGTAACATGAGAATAATTATTTAAATGTCTTCTCAGCTTCTCGGTGAACTACTATTAGATAGACACAACTTCACAATTATGACAAAATACATCAGTAAACCTGAGAACCTCAAATTAATGATGAACCTTCTACGAGACAAAAGTCGTAACATCCAATTTGAGGCCTTCCACGTTTTTAAGGTAGAGTACTGAAAACATAAATGATGTTTTCCTCTAGAGTTGTTCATCTTATTTTATTTTCAAATCACTGAGATATCATTAGCCTCATTTTGGTAATCTAAGTGGTATAATTCAATTCAGTCAGTTTTCATATTTGTGTGCTACAGAATTTAAACAAGTGTACCATTTAGATCTGGGAAAAGAAAGTATATCTATAGAGGAGCAAAACAAAAGCATTTCTTGATGTTGTCCATGGAATTTTTATTCTTAAAACCCAATCTGACCTCCTGTGCCCAGAAATAATTTCTTACCATTTTATTCTAAAATCACAATCTGTATTTAATACTAACCACTATGATTCAGGACTGGCAGAACGAGTTTGTTAATCCTATTTATGCTAAAACATGTTGTTGTTGTTATTATTTCCTCCAAATTGTAAAATAAGGTCTTAGAAAGCAAAAAACAATGACCGTGACCTTACCACTGCCCCAGGCAAGCTTTGGACGTGTGCCTCTGTGCTCTGCCTGCAGCTCAGCTGTGTCTTTGTGTCTTGTTCCTACTCTGTGACTGATGTGCATTTCTCTCCATGCAGGTGTTTGTAGCCAATCCTAACAAGACACAGCCCATCCTAGACATCCTCCTCAAGAACCAGACCAAACTCATAGAGTTCCTCAGTAAGTTCCAGAATGACAGGACCGAGGATGAGCAGTTTAACGATGAGAAGACCTATTTAGTTAAACAGATCAGGGATTTGAAGAGACCAGCTCAGCAAGAAGCTTAATTTCCAATAAACATCTAAAATATTAAATCTAAATTCAACGTTTGCTGTTAGCTATTCAGCATCAGGCACTCTTACCGATTCATGAGGAACATTACTGCTAATCTGCTGTTAAGTGAACGGTTTTTCATTTTACCCTTTTGTTTTTCAGTCCAGGTTGGAGATCGTAGCTGCTGCTGCTTGCACACTAGGGCACATATGGCTTTTTCTTGATCTTTGTGTCATTTCAGAATTCAAAGACTCCATTTGCTACAGGAGTTCTGAACATGGCTAGGTTCATGAAGGCAAATGTATAGATGAAAGTATGGTTTGGGGAGGAGGGCTTTGGTATTATCAGATTAAACCTATGTGTTTGCATCCACCTTTGTTGATGATCTGAGCGCAGTGTGGCATGTGCACACCTGGCATCCTTGCGTCAGATTGTACACCTTTGCTGACGGAAGATCATGCAGAGTTTTATCTGAAATCAGAGGGAAACCGTATCCAAGATGTGAGCTAATGGGGCGGATAAAGTTGACATGCTAATACATTGATACTGAAACTTAGCAACTTCTCAAAAGTGTGAAGCTTCTTATGGTCATAAGAAAAATGTATATATGCTTTCACAGCTTTCTAGAACTTTTTGACATTTGATTTTCTTGAGACTTGTAAACCTGGATATGTTGAAGGGTATTCGTTAATTTTACTTTCTGAAGGTATTTTAAAACAGTAGAGTTAGCAACACCACCTTGCACTTCATTTCAACACTGCTTACAGGTTTCTTTTGTATATAATTCTTAGAATGCTCATTTCTTTTAAATGGTTTAATTTGTACAGCAGAGGAATGTTATAGTAGTATGTAACTATTACCTAATACTGAGTTTTTGCAAAAAAAAAAAAAATGAATGCTCATATGTAATTGAAATACTTCAGATCACATGAAAATGCTGATTTAACATTTACGTATCACAGCATTTAAAAAAAAGTAAACCAGTCCTTTATATCAGTTACCTAATGGGGTGCCATCAAGAAGCTGAAACAGCCCTGGAACTCAGTCAGCCGCATTTTCCTGCTTAATATTGGCCTTATTCATTTAAAATGAGTTATGAATTTGCCAGATCTATGAATGATAGAGATTATGCTAAATTAATACCGAATCTTTGTGTGTGTGTGGGAAACCTGTAGAGCACCTTTTGTTTCTTAGAGTAAGTAATCCAGTACAATAGTTGTGAAACTGAATAATTAAAAGTTGGGATTTTTGGGAAGAGTTCCTAGTCATAGGTGTTCTATGGGGAAATTTATTTTTTTTAATGTCCTGTTCCTTAATGCTGCAAATTATCAGTATTTATAAAGTCACTGATTTTGCACCACTTTTTTGTTACTGTGACCACGGCAGAACACTGTCTCCTAGACTAGATCTATGTAAAGTTATTAGAATGGTCTCTGTTCATCCTAGTGATACGAAGATCACAACTAACAATGTACAAATCAGAGTTTGCCAGTTCAAATTCAGCATGGCTGTAGCTGACTAAGAAATTGATATAATTATTCTTTGCTAGCCTCTCTTACGAATTGAATTATTTATCAGCCAGTAAAATGAGCCTCCCAATTGATGTTTCAGCAGGTTTTAAAACCTTCAAGGGACACTAGTTAGGAAAATCGTTCCGGAAAATATAGGTATGTTTTATTTTATTAAAAGGACAGTCTACATTATAATTGGTTTTCCGAGACTGTCTTTACCAGAATTTGTGTGAAATAATCCGTGTTTTTCTACTGTAAGTAGGGAAAGCAGTTTATTCTTCTTGAAAAGAAAATCTCTTAAGATATTTAGGAAGGCAGACTTGGCCATGATGTGGCATCCCGGCTTTTGTGGTGTAGTGCTGTGTGTGTGGGGTTCGTGTGAAAACGTTGATTACATCGAGTGGAAGGAATGTCTCCTTGCCAAGCTCTTTCTTAGAACTTAAACAACAAAACAGCTTTCACTTTGGCAATTAGGTCGTAGCACTAGAGCTTTTTACGTGGAAGACGGTGCAGGGTGCAGTGTGTCAAAACATTAATGTGTAACTGTTGCATTGGAATTTGAAGGTAGTTAAGACTTTCTGGGTTTTGTTTTTAAACAAAACAATGTAAAAACACTCAGAGCTGGAAAGTTGCATTTGAAGTTATGATCATTTAATATATTCATATTACCAAATTATTATACTGGAAGTGGTTTCTTTTTGTGTTATAAAGGTTTAATTTTACATAAGGCAGTTACTTAATGTGATTTTTTTAACCCTTTAAAAAAAGCAGAGATGTATACATTTGTTAACAGTGCCATGAAAGCATTTTCTTTCTCCTGAGGAAAAGTGAATTTCTTATCAGAATATCTGGCTGGCCCTGTAATTTAAATTAAAATAAAATTTTGGAGAAACAGCGTTGTCTGTCTTTATGGTGTATTTTAGATGGTTGCATTTGTGTCACTGTGAATTTCATCACAAACTGAAAAAGGAATCATTGACACACACTCCTCTGTCTTTTTCCCTGCTCAGGGTTTTCTATGCCAGAAATGCAGTTTCACTTGTGCCCCCACGCTTGTGTTTTTCCCACCCTTCCTAAGTATTTTTATACCTTTTAATGGTACCATTATATTTATTAGACTATAATATTTCTCTCAGCTTCTTTTATTATTAATACTCCAAGGTGAAACTAACATGCTTGGCAGGAATATTTACCAGTGACTAGAGTGAAATTCTAGTGAAAGTTTCTAATGAAAGAGAACTGTGGCACCTGAGAGTGTCTCAGTGGCACTGCAGTCTGTAGTGCACAACTCTGCCCTCAACTCTTATTTTAACTCTTGTTCATAATTGGGATCTTTCTTCTCTGGGGTGAGGACAGGGGACATGCTTTTGCCAAAACCACCCTCATCCGAGTAACATCTTATTTGTTACCATTTCTGCCAGGTAGTTCAGTCTACTTATATGTTGTAGTTCCCCGAAGATGACAGGGTCTCATTCAGTTATGACCTGGAACTTTGCCACTTCTGAGGGTTGCCACACTGAAGGCTGGACTCATATTTCTGCTCAAATTCTACTTCCTGCCACAGTCACCAATTAGATGCCCTCCTCCCCATGCCAAAAACGTCCCAGGACACTGAACCTCAGATTAGAGCCACTCCAAGGTAATGAGAAACACCACAGGAGAATTTGCCAAAAATGTCCTTCAGAGGAACCGAGGGATGACCCGGGACACACTGCCCTTCAGGTGCTCCTAGATTTGTAAGATGTGTTCTTCCAACCATTTCCGCATCCTCAGTGTGTCATCTTTCAGAGACTAAGGCCGACTCTGACCATCTAGTTTGCAGAAGGCATGAAGAACAAGGTAAGATTCTCTTCACACAGCAATCTCGTAGTCTTCCCACTGGCTCCCAAAAGCCAGCACCACAGAAAGACCTCAGTCGTGTCCGGTTCCCTGTGTGGCCATCAGGTGAGATGCGGCAGTCCAGTACCTATCCCCACTGTGACTGAAAGGTGGGGTGTGTTCCATCTGAGAGCATGTCTCTGGGAGAGCTCAGTGTCCAAGCATGACAACCCCCCCAGGTTTCTGTGCAGGCGGTTGCTCCCTCTAATTGGTTAAACATTTTTTTTCCAGGTCACACTTCAGTGAGACAGACTCCAGAGATCTCTGGGATAGATTGACATTTTTTCAACACTTCACAAAATTGACAGGTTTTACAGAGAAGACATCATCAGATCCCTGTTTCTTGGGAGTACATTTTTTTTTATCACTTGAATTTTGGTGTTCCATGGAAATAGCTTGGTTGTTTGGCTCCAAGTTTCGGTAGCTGGGTCTTCCATTTGGTCAATGCTGCTAGTGTACAAAGGCCGGGAGCCGCAGGTTGGCTGGGGAAGCTCCCACAAGGGAAGCTTCCAGGCCAGGCTGCACCCCCACTGACTTCTTCCTTCCCAAGTGGGCTGGAACTTGAAGACCTGAAGTTCTGTTGAGCCCAGCCCAGACCCAGGGAAGAAATGCCCCTCCCCTGAAATGCCGCTTACACACATTCATGGGAACCTTTGTGTTTCTTACCTTACAAAGCCCTCACCTATGTAGAGAAAAAGGAGGTAAGGGTCCTATTGAGTTAGGCCCACTCCTAACCCAAGGAGTGCTACCTCATGTTTAGTGGAATCTCTGTGCCATCCTGGGCTCTCCTAGGGCCTTTGGGGACCTGCTGGTTTCCAGGACCTTCTTTGGAGATGTGAGGAGTGGGGTAGGGTTGTGTCATCTGAACACACTAAAGGGACCCTGTCGGTGCTCTGTCCTTGGCACCCACTTCTGCTTATTATGAAAACGTGTGACTCTACCTCAGGACTCTCCCATGGCCCCAAGTGCAGAAGTGACTGTCCCCAGAAGCAGCCCTCAGCTGACAATGATGGCCAGTGGATACATACTCAGTGTCCTCAACCCTGAGCTGGGAGTGCTCTTCTGCTTTCCGGAGTCCACAGCAGGACTGAACTCTGATGCCTACCGCGTTAGCCAGCTTACTACAGACCTCCTACCAGATTCTTTCACTTCCCAGGCTCACGTCCTATTATACTAGTGTTTCCTGATATCAAGTCCCAAATAGATGGCCAAAGCTGCAGCCCTTGTCCCAGGATCTACTTCTGGGAAACCTAACTAAGACAGCATTTTGCTCTTCCTAACCCAGAGGTGTAACGACTACATCAGTGGTCAGTCGGGTGAGGGGCCTCCCTTCCAAAAGATGAGGTCAGTGGGAGAGTGAAACAGTGCTGCCTGCCTTCTGGAAGCATCCCATCCCTCTTGCCTCAGTGCTTAGGAGAGACAGGCCACTGTGTGCATCAAAGCCTGACAAAAGATACTGAGTGGCCCAGCACAGCAAGGTTGATCTTGACTCAGGCCTGCCGCCCTTCAGGTACCAGGCCCAGTCAGCTGAAACCTCTGGATTTCTATCTTTCAATGGATAGAACCCACCCTCTGCTTCCAAATGGTTCTTCATGGTCATCAAACATATTAGCAAAACTGGAAAACTCCCAATTATCTCATGTTCTGCCCCTTCCAAGAAGAGTTGTTTGAAAGGGATCGTATGGTCCTGCAAAACAATTGTGTAATTGGGAAACGGGGAGTGTCCAGGCCAAGATGAGAATGTGGGTGGGGTCTAGACAGGAAGGGAGTCAGGGTCTGTGTAGTCAGAACCCACTGGATGGTGCTGGGGCAACTCAGAGTCCACCTGAAGGGGCCCCTCTGCCTGCAGGGTCTCCTGTCATTTTTTCCTCCCTTTAAACCACCTTCATTTTAGAAACTATCCACTGGATGGCAGTAGAGCTTGTTTTTAGCAGGCGCTGAGACAGAATGGAGCATCCTTAGGGCAAATCCAGGTGTGACAAATACGAAAGAACCCACAGACCCTGTCAGGTACTGGGCTGCCCCGAGCTTCTTAAGGGGTCTTTTTGAGCAAAAAGGTGGGGGTAGTCAAGGAAGGTTATGAAAAGTGAAAGGAAGAGGTGTGAGAGTATCACGTGAAAGGTAGAGTTTAGGTGATGGGTATATGGTTTTTTTGTTTGTTAATAAACATTTTTAGGAAGAGTTTTAGATTCACAGAAAACATTGCAAAGAGAATACAGATAGCCTTCATTTACTCAGCACTCAGTTTCCCCTATTTACACCTCCCATTACTATGGTCCATTTGTTACGATCTATGAACCAATATAAATATATTATTACTAAGAAAAGTCCATGTTTTATTCAGATTTCCTTAGTTTTTCCTCAATGTCCCTTTTTCTGATCCTGGATCCTATCCCACACTTAGTCATGTCTTCAGAGGCTTCTGAGGTTATGAGAGTTTCTCAGACTCCTGGGTTTTGCTGAAAGTTTTGAGAAGTGCTGGTCAGGTATTTTGTAGGATCTCCCTGGACTGGGATTTGTGTGATGTTTTCTCATGATTAGATTAAGATTCTGGGGCTTGGGGTGAAAGCCCACACAGATAAAATGCTATTTTCATCCCATCACAGCAAGGGCACACACTATCAGCATGCCTTCTCCCTAAGATGTTGACCTTGATCGCCTGGCTGAAGTCATGCTTGTCGGGCTTCTCCACGGTCAGGTTGCTTTTCCATTTTCCCTCTTTGAGTTCTTTACCTAAGGAGTAGTGGGTTATGCTCCACCTCCTCAAGGATCTACAGAAGTCATCTGGAATTTTTCTGTAGGAGGATTTGTCTCTTCTCCATCATATGGTTTTCCTCTGTAAAATTCTTTCAATGTAAGCTTGAAATGTTTCACAGTAAGCCAGCAGAAACAAAATAAATGATTGCAAAAAGGGCTGGAAGGAGGGTGATGATGTACACTCAGCACATGGTGCCAAATACACTGAGGAAGGCCACAGAGTGGCACATATAGCAACTTCTCCAGAACCCACTTCCCACCTGCCCAGCAACTGCAGCACATGGATGCCAATAGTAATGTCACGGGTCCTGTGACCAGAACAGAACCAGATAGAGACCCACTCACCAGGACCCCCAACTCAAGAAACAACTGCCCCCCCCCCCAGTTTCTTCATCTGACAACGTGGGAATCGTGCTTAATTCGCCTTGCCTTCCGCTCCCTTCCTCAGTTGACCCGAATCATGTGCTACCTCAAAACACTTTAGTTCCAAGGTTGCAAGTGAAACATCCTTGAAACTATTAGAGCAAGCCTCCTAAAATTACAAGAAAGCTTGTTTCTTTTCTTAGGAAATGTTCAGTTTTAAGATCAAGCAATACAGAATAAGCATCAATTTAACTTGAATTGTATGGTAACTGATAGGCAAATTTTGCTAACCTTGTCCTTATCCATCTGAGAAATCCATCTATGTCTTCCTAAAGCCCCCATGACAGCAGGTCCTTATTCTTTCAAGTTCTGCATTAATGGCCAATAATCCTCATTAACACTTGTTGAGTGATATCCTAGCATTTCACAAGGGCTAACTCAGTCTTCATGGCACTCAGGTGGATTGGTACTCTATTTTCGTAAGTTTACAGATGAGGAAACAGAGACAGAGAAGTTAAGCCATTCAGCCAAGACCACACTGCAGTAGATAACAGAAAAGTACACCGGCAGCCTTCATCTCTTGTTTAGTCCACCCCTCTACTTCCTCTCCCAAGTGCCCACCTTCCTCTGTATAACCTCCAGAGCAAAGGGTTTGAGGCCTGAGGAGCAGTGGCAAGAAAAAAAATCTCGGAACACCATCTGCTCTGATGGGCTGTTTAAGCTAAACATCCAGGGGAAAGGCTACTTGGCTAGCACCCTTACCTCACAGGTTAGTCTGGGAATGTTCACCTTCCTATGCCCCTGGTGTCCAAGGCAAGGTTCCAGTGCTTTTCAAACTGTAGTTGTCCATACCAGCCACCAGGGGGTCTAGGGGATCCACTGGGACTCTGCTTTTCCAACAGGCTCCCAGACAGTGCTGCCGGCCGAGGACCACACCTGGAGTCGCAAGAGGGGGCAGTTGACATCAGCTGCAGGGGCTGAGAATGGCCAGGTCACTCAGCTCCTGGGGTTGGTGGTGCAGATGTACAGGGGGCGGCCCCGGGAGTGAGCCCGGGTTGAGTAGGCGTCTCCAGGAAGCAGCCGGCAGTGGACACGGGACACTGTGATGCCAGATCCGAAAAAGGTCACTGAGGCCACTGGGTGGGGGCCTCAGTGGGGGGTATGGGTGGCTACTGGGAGCTCTGGGGTGGGGGGTGGGGGATGGTATGGCCCAGTCTACACCTGAGTCAGGCCTGACCCCAGCACCCAGAGTGGGAGCTGGGCCAGGCAGCTGCTCAGAAGGCAGGCGTGGGGCGTAGTTGGTCCCTGCAGGGTGCCATCTGGGTCTTCTGCGGCACCGTGACTTGTGGGCTGACTTCTGACTCCACTACCGAACTGTGAACTTGGCATCATCAGGAATCAGGTGTCCCTGGCCTGTCTACCCTCAGCTAGTGCTCAAGGTTCAGCTGAGTGCTCCTTCCCAGCTGGCTACCACCCCACACTGCAGAGGGCCCATTCACACTGGTTTCCAGATGTTTCTGTCTTACTTGAAGTGTCCCAGCACATGTGGGAGGCAGCCGGGGTGCCCTCCCAGAGCCTTGGTGGCCACAGGGTGGGGTAAGCGTTCAGACTTGCTGTTGAGGAAGATGGCTCTCGCCCCTCTGAGTGTGTGAGGGAGTTGAAGCAGAGCCCCAAAAGGCCACCCGCAGATACATGTGGGGAGCCCCAAGAGGCCACAGGATCCTGGCAGCCAGGACAGTGGGCACCCCACCCATGTCAGACTTCCAGAGAGGACCCGTCCCTGCAAGAGGACCTGTCCCCACCTTGAGGGCCTGTTTCCACTCTGAAAGCCTGTCCCTGCTGCTCCAAGGGCCTGCCCCCAGCCCGAGGGCCTGTCCCTGCTGCTCCAAGGGCCTGTCCTCTCTCCCAGGACCTGTCCTCGCCCCTAGGGCTTGACCCACTCAGAGAACCTGTCCCCACCTTGAGGGTCTGTTTTTGCTCTGAGAGCCTGTCCCTGCTGCTTTGAGGGCCTGTCTCCACTGTGAGGGCTGGGGCCCGGGAGGAGAACACTCAAATGCCACTGTGGGGTGGCCGGGATCTGGTCTCCAGGAAGCTGTTCTGGCCTGACGGCAGTGGCAGTCTCTGCCTGCCGTACTAAGCACAAGACGCAGGTGTTCCAGGTTTAGTGCTGATCCCTGAAGGCCCTGTCATTTCTCACATCAGCAGCTTGTTGGGGTGCAGTGTGGAGGGGAGCCAGCACTTGAGGACCCTCAGTGAACCCCAAAAGTTGTGAGAGGTGCTTCTGCCAGAGTTTCTGCTAGACAGGACCATAAGGACAGCAGTCAGGCACTGGAGGACTGAGCAGGAGTGGCAGCGTTCTGGAGGCTTGGTGCCTTCCTGGACGTGGCCCAGGCCCAAACTCCCCACTTGGGAGCATTTGTGAAGTGGGAACATGAGCCACTGTCACACGGCTTCTGTCACATGCATCCAAGCACAGTGCCTGAGGAAATGGTCCCTGAGGCCCCTGTTGGCCACTGTAGTATGGGAGAGGGAGACCTGGGAGAGTGGGCTGTGCTCATGGACCCCCACGGGTGGTGTCTCCCTGACACACATGGGAATGTGTCCCAAGGGCCAGGATGACCGCAACTCCTTTATTCCTTGTGTTAGTTATGGGACTTTGACACAGACCTGCAGCTGTGAAAAACCAAGGTTTAAGAACTGTCTCAGTGACAGGATCTGTCAGTTTAATATGGCCATGTTTTGAAAATGTGAGAGAAAACATCAAGTTCATGTAGGAGTTGAATCTCTGGCAGGACATGCATGTCCCCTCTCCCGACTTCCTTTCCTGTGTAGGAGGGGGAGAGTAAGAGCTACCTTGTAGGTTTTCTCCGAGGACTTAGCAAGCCAGTGTTTGTGAGGACCTATGAGAGTGCCCAGTACACTGTAGATCCAATACCCGCTTGCTTGGAAAAGCCACCCGGTGTCACATGTGTATCTGTGTCCTAAAGGATACTGCTTTGCCTTGATTCATCACTCCTGTTTGACAGATAAAAGTCCACCCACTCACTGGCGTTTGCTGCACTAAAAACTTCCTAACACCTTCCCTTCTTGGGCCCTGGTTCTTTGTAACCATCTTTACAGCTGTCCTTGTTGAGCACTGATGGGCCCGCCAGGTGCAGTGCTGAGCATGTCTGTGCATCAGCTCATTCCATCCTCACACAGTCCTTTGAGGTCAGGGCCAACGGGGCAGTGAAGCATGGTGGTTAACAGCTGTCACACTGAAGTTGAGGACACCTGAAGCTAGCAAAGAGTGGTGGGCACAAGCAGCCTCAAAGAACTAAATTCCTGAGAGTTCTAAAGTTTTCGTAGGTGTACAGAGGCAGCTTTCATACTTAGAGGTGATGGCTCATCTGGGGAAGAGCAGTCCTGCTGAGGATGGAGAGGCTTTGCCAGGATAAGGGGAAATCAGCCAGGTCTTGGAAAACAGAGTGGGTTCCTGGGACACACTGGAGTCTGGAAGAGCCCCAAACATAAGAATAGATCACTTGGCCCAGAAATAATCTCCTCTGAGTTTTGCTAAGAAAGCAGTGATAGAGCAGAAAGGATGTTAAGTAGAAGGAAACTGCATAACCCTAAACATTCTTGTGGTGATTGCATTCTGGGGTTCTGCCAGAGATGAATCCAAAGGTAAACCAAAAATAGCCGAAATTGAAGCCAATCGGCTACCAGTCAATAAAACCAAAAGGCCCAGGAAACTGGGAGTTGGGCTAACCACGGAGAATGCAACTGTTTAAAGCTGCAAACCAGTCAAAGCTCATCTTGTTCTAGGAGAAATCTGAAGGAGTTCTCCTCCTGCACCAGACGGAGGGAAAAGCTTGCGATCAACAACATGATTGTATATAAAACAATATTATTCTACACATCCAAGAAACTCAACAAACCCCAAGTAAGATAAATGCAAAAAGATGCACATAGTAGGCCCTCCACTATGTTGAACTTACAAAGAAGAAATCTTGAAAGCAGCAAGAGAAAAACAATTTATCAGTCAAGGGAACAGCAATACAATTAATGGTCTTTCTCATCTGCAATGATAGAATCCAGAAGAATGACATATTCAGAGTGCTAAGGAAAAAACTGTCAATCAAGAATTCTATAGCCAGCAAAACTCCCTCAAAAATGAAGGTGAAATAAAGACATTTTGGGAGAAATGAAGACTAAGGGACTTTATTGCTAGCAGACAGTCTCAAAAGAACCAAAACCAGTCCTTTTGGGTGAAATGAGATGGTACCAGATGTTAAGCTGAATCCACAGAAAGAAGTAAAGAATACCCAAACAGTAAATATGTAGGTTTATATAGCAGAGAAATATGTTTTTATCTTATTTCTTCTTTTAACCTCTAAAAGACAAGTTTGTTGGAAGCAGTACGTATAACACTGTATGCATGATATAATATAGGCTTTCTATATGATATAGACCTGTAGATAGATAGATAGATAGATAGATAGATAGATAGATAGATAGACAGATAGATAGATTGATTGATTGATTTACTATCTATGACAATAATAGCATAAAAGAGGAAGGGAAGGAACTAGCTCACATTGAACCAAAGTTTCTAATTATTTTACCAGAACTGGGTCAGTATCAATCTGCAGTAAGTTGTAGTAAGTTAAGATGCATATTGTAATACCTAAAGCAACCGCTAAGACAAAACTTAAAATGTATGTTTAAAAATTACAAAAAGCATTAAAATAGTATGCTAAAAATATTTATGTAATACAAAAGAAGGCAGGAATGAGAAACAGACAGGAAAATAGATAGGAGACATTCAGAAACAATGCAAATGGCTTCAGCAAAATGGCAAATATAAGCCCACACATAACAAAAATCACATTAAATGTGAATAGCATAAACATCCCAAATTGAAGGCAGATACTGTCTAACTGGGCAAAAAGCCAAATCCAGACATCTGTCTATGGGAGATACACATTTATTAAAGACATAAATCAGTTGGAAATGAAAGGATGGAGAAAGATCAAGCTTGAAAACAGTTAAACATAAACTTACCATACAATCCAGCAATTTCACTCCAAGGAATCTTCCCAAGAAAAATGAAAATATATGCTGTACAAAACCATGTGCCTGAATATTTATGGCAGCATTATTCACAATGACCAAGATTTTGGAATAATACAAATGTCCAACAACTAATGAATGTACAAGCAAAATGTGGTAGATCTATGCAATGGAATACTATTCAGCAATCAAAAGGAAAAAATCTATTGACATGTGCTACAATATGGGTGAACCTGAAAAACATTATGCCAACTGACAGAATCCAGACACAAAAGACTACAAATTGTATGGTGCCATCTATATGAACTGTCTTAAAGTCGTGAGACACAATGCAGATCAGTGGTTGTAGAGGGCTGAGGATGGGAGCAAGGATTAGCTGCAAATGAACATGAGGGAACACTTTGGGGTGATTGAGCCACCACACCTGGCTATATGCATTTTAAATATAAAAAGACAGATAAGTTTAAAAGGATTATTTTAAAAGCATACAAACACTAATTACAAGAAATTAGTGTAAGTATATTAATAACAATAAAATAGACTTAGAGTCAAGAAACATTACCAAAGATAGAAATTTCTTAATGATAAACGAGTCTATTCATCAAGAAGACAGCAATCCTAGATGTGTGTGTAGCTAATAATAGTTTGAAAACACATGAAACAGAAGTTGATAGAACTAAGTGGAGAAATAAATAAATCCATAATCATAGTGAACACCCCCGTGGTAGTTCATCTCCAGAAAGGGCCACCAACAATTCCCACATCCTCCAACCACATGCTATGCCTTCCAACAGAGTATGGAATATTTTTTCCCACTTTTTACATCAGTACTGTCTTATGACTTGCTTACAGAATGCAACAGAAGTGATGCTGGGCTAGTTTCAGTCAGGTCTTTAAAAGGTCTGGCAGATTCTCCTTCACTCTCTTGGAAGTCAGCTGACATGTGAAATACCTTGGATTAGACTATCATATACTGAAAGACCACAGTATTGACAGAAAAGCCACATGGAAAGGAACCAATGCATCCTAGAAAACAGCTGTGCCAAGGCACCAGCTGTGTGAGTAAAGCTAGCACTAGCTGAGCTTCCAGATAGTTGCAGCTGTGCAAGTGACACCAGCTGACATCTCAACAAGTAGAAGAACTACCCAGTAGATTCACAGAATTGTAGGGAAAAACACTGCTTTAAGCCATGAAGTTTTGGGGTGGTTCGTTTTGCAGCAATAGATCATTAAAACATGCCTTTCTCAGTCATTGGTAGAACAAGCAGAAAACAGCCAGTGAAGGCAGCAGCTCTGATGCATGGGGACAACTTCTCCTCGTTGCCCTTACACTTTGCTGCCTAGCCCAAGGGAGGAGATCATGCAAGTTCCCAAGGAGCAGGAGGGCCAGTGACTTTCAGAAGAGGAAATGAGAGAAGATGAAGAGCAAAATGTCAATTTGACTGAGATTCTGGAGCTCTTGGTTGCAGCTGCTTTTCAGAGCAAGAGTTAAAATCTCATGGTCTTTGAACAAGGTAGTAGGAGAAATGACTTAGTGCATCCATATGAAACTGTCCCCAGGAAAATATTATAAAACTGATGAAAGGAAACAAATAAAATTCAGCTCGGCTTGCCGCACAATCAGCAGCAATCATTGAGTCAGTTTGCCCTTTGGACCACTTCCCTGTAGCTAGTCTCTGCTTACTACTCCAGGATAGCATAGTCTTTTGTCACAAGACTCTTTGTTTTACATATAAAATAGAAGACATTGTGACATTATAAGTTCTCTGAGTTTCTCTTTTAGGTTCTGTGTACCAACAAAACTACCAGTACCAGCTGGTCTGAAGGTCCCAGTAAGAAGCTGACTCATGGAAGAATGCTGTTTCCACCTCCTGATGATTTCGTCTCTCTTACCCCAACCAATCAACAATTCCAATTTTCTAAGCCCTGGCCCTCCATGATATCCTTGAAGACCTTTGTCCAGAATCCCTCGATGAAACAGATTTGATGAAACTCTTTTGTCTCAGTGTATTGGTCTGTTATTGTGCAGAGGGCATACAAACCTAGCAGTCCTGTAACACATATGTGTAACTTTGACATGGATGTTCACCTATTCTTTCACAAAAACTCTACAGAGGTCAAAAGCTAGCTCTATCAGAAAAAGTGGTCTTAGTTCTGCCAAGCACACAGTGTCCATGTTAACTGAAGCCCCAACAACTTGACATTTTTAAAGCATATTTCCTATTGTTCAGTGGTTGCTGAGATGACGTGAGTCATAGAAACAAAAGAAGAAATGGGTGATTACATCTGCTCCTACTCTATATCTTGGTTTTGGAAACCTACAGTCTTCCAGAGGATAATGACTTCCGGAAGAAAGAAGTAAAGGTCATGAAAACAATTGTTGACATCTCAGAGGAGGATGAGAGACACGTGGTACAGAGCTGAGCAACCTGCTAAGCTCAGTCAGCATCAGCGGACACTCAGTCAACCCTAATATACATGAGTAAGCCCAGCCAAGATCAGCAAAGCCCCTCCCCAGCCCATCTCAGAATCAGCCACCTTCCAGAAACCCTTGAGACACATGACTGAGTCAGGCAGAGGACTATAGAGATCAGCCAACCTTCAGCTGACCCTAAGACACAGGTGTGAGCCCAGCTGAGTTCAGCAGAACTGTCTAGCCAAGCCCATCCCAAATCATCCAACCCCCAGCTGACCTGCAGGCTCATTATCAACAACTAGCAGCTCATTGAGATAGATAGGGTCTGGCTCCCCCATGGCCCGGGACCAGATTCCACATTGCAGAGGAGCTCAGGTGGCCCAAACCTCCTGCCACAGATTTCATCCAGTATCTGGTATCTTCTAAGGACTTCGGCCTCATCAAACATTTCACCCCTGCAAGAAAAGTTGAACTTCATGTCTTCCTTGCTGGTCAAGAGTTTGATGTGAACTTTTACAGGCAAGATGAGGCCTTCAGAGCCTCAGAATGAAATGTTTATTCACAAGAAGAAAGAACATTAGCTGGGTCTACTGCACCTCCCCCTGCCCCACTTCCTCTGGAGTCTACCCTAGTTGCCAGGACTGGCTTGGTTCCAGGTAGAATGGTCTTCATGCTGTCCATGGTCTGTTACGGCCAACAGAGACCTGGCAACCTGAGAGACTTCACAGTGGCCTCAGGGTTTGCTGATGTCATGGTGCTCTGTGAAATGCTTGTTCTAGAGATACCATCCCAAGCGTTGGCAGCAAAGCAGGGACCTCAGACCAGGCCCGGCTCCCCAGGGACTGTTGGGAAAGAAGGAGATGTAAATGGTCATAGTTGGAGCTTTGTTAAGAGCCTACTTTATGCAAGTAGAGACAGGCTGGCCACTGGAATTTCTGTCCTCCTAGGGGAAAGATATAAAATTTTTTGAAGCTTACCTCATGGAAAATTACTATAAAGTCCTTGAATCAACTTTAGTGAAAACCAGACTGAAGAACAAATTATTGGAAATATAAAGCCCATTAATAAAGAGCTGGAAATCGCCGACTCTTTACTTGGGCTCAAAATAGAGGCTTTTAGAAAAGGATGTAAAGGGAAATCTAAACATTCAGAGCAAGTTGAGCTGATGGCTGGCATCACAAGAAATATTCAGTCTTTAGAAAATGCATCCAAATATATCCAATTTCAAGTATCTGCCACAGAAACAGCCTTCAAAATACATTAAAAAAAGAACACCTGTAGATAGTACAGATGACCATGATAGTCTTCAGGGATGCATAAAGCTGCTTTCACAAGAAGCCAAAGAAGGGAAGAGGGAGTGAGTGAGCATGTTAAGCAGAATGATGTTAGAAAACTCTAAAGGATGTCAGATGAAGCTTCCGGGTGGCCATTTGCTTAAAAAGGAGTGATTTGACAGGCTTATGGTGGAAGACAGCATAGATGGTGGGAGCTCAGACTGGATGGAACAACTGCATTTGAAAACCAGTGGCTCATAGAAGATGATTTATAGGAATTCTGAAGAAGCTGGTACTACTCAAAGAGTTCTTTTAAAACATTTTAAAAGAAATCAAATGTATACTAAATTAGCTGAAGAAGGTGAAATAATCAGTGCCCCTATATTTAAATGCTACAAGGGAGAAATCTTCACTGAGATCAAACACAGAGAGAGAAGGCAGCAGTTCCAGCAAGAACACCAAGTCCTTCCTGAATTGCACCAAGAAAAGGAAATGGATGTGCACCAAACAGCCAATGTAGAGAGAATTTACCCTTTAACGATTGAGGAAACTATTTCCAAAGCAGATGGCAAGATCAACCATGCTGGACACTTATAAAGTGCAAGCCAAAATTCTGTCAGAAAAATTTAGAAGACTCACAAGCTATTACTGAAGCCAACTCACTTCCGGTGAGAGAGGAAAAAAAAAAAACTCATGATAATAGGCAAAGAGCTCTGTTGGCTGAAAGAAACCTTGAAAACTCAAGACAAATTATACACGAGACAAAAATTATTGAGGAAGAGTTTTAATGTTTTGAAGAATATCCTTGATGTCTCAAATGGACATTTAGCAGAGGCCAAGAGGACCACCAAGCACAGTTGTCAGATTAAACACAGAATGCCCAGTTAAATTAAACATACACTTTAAAAAATGACTTGTTGTTTATCTAAAATTTGAATTTTACTAGACATTTTGTGTGTGTGGTGTGTATGTGTTAAATCTGGCAACCGTATTACCAGGGAATTCTCTAGACACCCAGATCCCTGAGGAAGGAAGATATTTTGTGTTTTTATAGAGAAATACCTGAGACTGGGCAATTTATAAAGAAGAGAGGCTTTTTGGTTCAAAGTTCTGCAGACTGCACAAAAAGCATTGTACCAGTATTTGCTTCTGACAAGGCCCCGGGAAACTCACAATCATGGTGGAAGGAGGAGAGCTGGCGTGTCACGTCGGGAGAGAGAAAGCGAGAGAAGGAAGGGAGATACCAGTCTCATTTAAATAACCATCTCCAGCGTGAACTAACAGAGCAAGAATGCACTAATTACTGTCAGGATTGCATCAAGCCCAACTCCAACACCAGGAATCACTTTTCAACATAAGATTTGAAGGGGGTAAATATCTAAACTATATCAGAGGCTCATCAGGCTGTGATGGCATGGGCACCCAGGGCATGGTGCCCTGTATGAACCAGATGCCATGCACCAGGGTGAGGACAATGGGGACAGGATCCCCCTCCATCAGGTCAGCCTCATGCTGATACAGTAGCTTTTCCACAAGAGCAAGACGGAACTTGTTCTGTCCTCCTGGCACGGCCAGGTGCTCTGTTTCCATCCACCCATCTGAACAAGAAGTTGGCGGCCCAGCCTAGGTTTCTCCATGCTGTCCTTTCATCAGAGATCAGATGTTACCCAGGGGTCCTGAGAAGAGGACTCCATCTTTCCCCCCAGTTCTGGAAAGCAAGAATGAGTCTGCTCAAGAATTCTCTCCCAAGGCACATCCTCCGCCACCACCAAGAAATGTCTCTACACCGAGTGCTGTGGTGTAGAGACTACACCACAGAACCTGAAAATGAAGTCAGATGCCTTCCAAGTTGATTCTGCCTTCCAATAAGCCTACTTCTGAAGATCCAGAGCCATAACAAATATAGTACTTTCTATTTTTTTATTTCATTTTGTTTGTTTGCTATGAGTAGCTATACAATGGCTCAAATGGAAACTTGATAAGATTATAATTCTTAATTTGTTTTATGACAGTGACTATTTAAATGTGAATCTTGTTAGTTAATTGCTTGTGTTTAATCTGATTTGCAGGTAGCAGGTTTTTATTGCTATACAGGTCCAGTAATATAATTCAGAAACACAAGAATATTTTTTATGTTTCTTCTGAAATAACTTGAAATGTTTTCTCTTTTTTGCCATCATATGACTGATTATTCATTAACACATGTGAAATCTTGGTAGAGCTATAATTCTTAAGATTATGTTAATAAATGTACATTTTATAAATGTGAATCTTTTTAGTAAGTCATTATGAACTTATTTAACGTCTAGATAATATAAATGTAGTGTTTTGCTATTGCTAACACATCTTTCTATTGATTCCAAATCACAGCAATTTTTGGTCTTTCTGTGAAAGCAATTTTCAATGTTCTCTCGTTTAATTTCAGTGCTGTGGTTAAGCAATTATACAGTTGTCCAACTGAAGGCTCAATCGAGTTATAATTCTTAGGATAATGTTACAAATGTAGTTTACTTAAAAGTGAATTTAACAAGTAAATTGTTCCCTTTTTTCCTATTTCTAGAGAGTGTAAAAAGTATTTCTGCTGTTGCTGTTTAACCAATCACTATTGGACAAACTGTGGTAAGCGTTTTATGTCAGAAATCTCACAGTTGGCAACATTTGAAATTTCAAGTTTACCTTAGATTCCAAAAGTCGAATCTACTCTAATTGTAAGACTAATAGTACTGGGAGATGCTATAACTAAATAAATAAATCTTGTCTCACAATAAATTTGGTTAGCAAAAAAAGTTAGGTGGATGGATAAACTGTGGTACATCCATATGGTGGAATATTATTCAATGATAAAAAGAAATGTGCTGTCAAGCCATGAAAATATATGGATGAACCGTCAATGTATATTGCTGAATGAACGAAGTCAATCTGAAAAGGCTATACTTTATGATTCTAATAGTACGACATTCTGGGCCAGGCTTGGTGGCTCGTGCCTGTACTCCCAGCATCTTGGGAGGCCAAGGCGAAAAGATTGCTTGAGCCCAGAAGTTCAAGACTAGCTAGGCAACATAGCGAGATCTCATCTCTACAAAAAAATGTATAAATTAGCTGAGTGTGGTGGCATATGCCTGTAGTTCCCATCTACTCGGGAGGCTAAGGCAGAAAGATCACCTGAGCCCAGGAGTTCAAGGTTGCGGTGAGCTCTTATCATCGTACCACTGCACTGCAGCCTGGGAGACAGAGTAAGACCTTGACTCAGAAAAACAAACAAACAAAAAGTCTGACATTCTTTTTTTCTTTTTAGATGAGGTCTCGCTGCCCAGGCGGGTCTCAAACCCGCGGGCTCAGGCAATCCACTCACCTCAGCCTCCCAAAGGTGCAGGATTACAGGCTGAGGCACCGAGCCCAGCTAAGTCTGACATTCTTAAAAGGCCAAAAATATTTTGAGGAGTTCAGAGGTGTGAAAGTGTCTAAGAAGTGAGTACAGGAAATTTTTAGGGTGGGAAATTTATTCTGTATGATACTGTAATGATGAATATATGACACTATGCATTTATCAAAACCCCCTGAATTTTACAGTCAAAGATTGAATTTTAGCATATGCAAATTTTTTTTTTTTTTTTTTTTTTTTTTTTGAGTTGAAGTCTTACTCTGTCACCCAGACTGGAGTGCAGTGGCCGCTCCCAGCCACCGCAGCCTCGACCTGCTGGGCTCCGGCGATCCTTCCGCCTCAGCCTTCCAAAGTAGCTGGAATCACAGGCACGCTAACCACGCCCGGCTAATTTTTGAATTATTGTGGAGATGAGGGCATATGCAAATTTTAAAAGATAATTTAGAAGGTTGAGAAAATCTCAGGAAAGAATGCTGAATATGACAGTGATCTAACTGCATTACAAGTGTATAAAACATCCTCATGGAAAGGAGTGGAGTAGGAAGGTGCCGATCTAAATAACTTGGGAAGTGAGTGCAGTCTATGAGACGAAAGGCAAAGGACACTGTACACAAGCCTTGTACAGGTGTATCCCAAATAAGCACAAGTTAGCAATTCTGATACTGCTATGCATGTATAGTAGAATTCAACACTTAAATAAATGGATAGTGGATGGTGGGAGCCACGATTCTCTCTGTTGGAGTGTGAGGTTCCAGTGGTAAGGATTCAAGTCATAGACATCAGTATGAACTCATGTTTAGTTTTATAGAGATATCGGTACAGGTGGTTTCATATAGAACTGTTTCTATGTATATGTATATGCACAGACAAGGGGGGACCAAAAAACAACTGGAGTTTATTTATTTAAAATTGTGTATTTATTCTTACATGTTTAAATATCAGTCACTTTCAAAGCATTCTGTTTGATGCACACCTATTGAGAAGCTCTTTTCACTGCTCAAAACAGTTTTTGAACTCATAAATTTTGATGCCTTTTAGTGTTTCTGTCATTTTTAGTTTCACCTCCTCCACATTGGCAAACTTCCCTTTGAGAACTTTTTTCATCCGGAGAAACAAATATAAATCACTTTGGGCAAGATAGGGTGAATACGGATGGTGGGACACAGGAGACGTGCCATTTTTGGTCAAAAACTACTAAATGTTCAGCTCAGTGTGGGCAGGTGTGCTCATAAATCACCCATCATGAAATGGGCAAACGTGTTTTAAAAACCTCCGAAAAAAACTTCACTGAAGCTGAACGCAGCCTCTCATAACAACACTAGCTGGTACAACACTGCTGATGAGTTTCTAGAACACTTACCTAATGCGGGAAGCCTGTGCTACAAGGGGCTCGCCCCCCAAAAGATAATTTTTGAGTTTTGTGGGTTCTGCCCCCTTTTATATGTTTCTTTGCTCTGCCAGCTGTGAGGAACTAGAAGCAATGATTCCCTTCCAGAAGTAACAAGAATACCTAGGGCTAAAACCTATATTTTGGTTTCTAATGCCACTCCTCAATAAAAGGAATGAAAGCTCTTTGGAGAAAGGCTAATTTTAGGACTGAGGGAGGAAATATACAAGACAAACATCATGTGGTGCCAGAAAGCAAGGAAGTACATTTTTTAAAAAATAGTGGAGGTATGAAAGAGCTCCCAAAGGGCAAAGCTGAAACAATTTGAGCAAGCAAAACAAGTAAAGGAGTATTGAAGTATAATCCAAATAATAAAACCCATATTCATACATCCATATTGATACAAATAAAATATTGGGCATACAAATAAGTAGGGGAGAGCAGACAAATCTTCCATGCCGAAGAGTTTCAAATAATTTACGTAGATAATCTGCCCTACAAGAGATGAAGCACAACTCCCCACTAGGCTGCACATAATGACTTCCTCCCAAAGAAAACAGTATGGCAAAGGGATCAAAGAGTAAGTTTATACTACAGAAATCATGTGGGGGCCATAGCTGATGTTCCCCTAAAAGTTTGCTGAAAAAATCACGGGCATGAGGCCGATTAATAGGAGATAAGGCATGCACATTTATTTAGCATGTATACACGGGCATCTTCAGAATGAAGACCTATCTTCCCAATGAGTTCCAGAAACATAAATGCCATCTTGAGGTTACAGAAAGAATGGGGGCTTGGATTCTGGTAACATGAGTTATGGGAGGGGGAAGAAGAGGAATTCTATTGAAGGACAATAAATGATTGCTAGGGAAAAATGAATGGATGCTTGGGAGAATGAATGGATGTGAGGAACAGAGATTGACTTGTAAGCAGTTCTCTTTGGAAGCTGAATGAACCTGAGAAACAGGCATTATTTTATAAAATGATTGAGCCATGTCTGGTGCCATTCTTCTTCTCCTTTCCTGTAATAAATAATGACATAACAGGGAGGGGAAGCAGTTTCTTTGGGGAGAGACCGTGTAGAGAAGAGATCAGAGAGACTTTGGACTTTAGTCATCCCTGTCCAACATGTCAACATATCATCTCTATTCAGCATATCAAAACACCACATCTGGAGCGTCAGTTTCTGAGTCCCAACACTCACAAAGACCACAGATGATCAAGATGGACAACAACAAAGATAAGTAATTGATCATATGTCCCTTTTATGTATGATAAGATGAAAATAGCACTTTATCTTGGTGGTCTTTCTCCCAAAAATTTCCAAAAAATAATGGGAACAGCAGACACCAGAGACTGCCAAAAAGAGAAAAGGGGAAAAATAAGCTTTGAAAATCCACCCATTGAGTACCATGCTTAACACCTGGGGGTGGCTTCAGTAGAAGCCCAAACTTCATCATCATGCTATATAACTATGTAACAAGTTGCACACGTACCTCTGGAATCTAATTTTTTTTAAAAGTCAGTGAAGATATAGGAGACCTGAACATTATCAACCAACCTGACCTAACTGATGCATATAGAACTTTAAACTCAAAATTATAAAATTAACATTTTTTTCAAGTGCACATGGAATGTTTATAAAGATAGACTATATACTTGGCCATAATGTAAATCTTAATAAATACAAAAGGAAATGGTTTGCAATCATATAGAGCATGTCCTCAAAACACAATGAAAATAAATTAGAAGTTAATTCTAAAAAGATATTTCTCAAATACCCAAATATTTGGAAATTAAAGAACACTCTCCGCAATACTCCATGTGTCAAAGAAGAAATTAAAAGGGAAGTTAAATATTTTATATAAATAAAAATATGAAAATTTATGGTTTATACTAAAATTCGTGCCAAAGCAGTACTTGGAGGAAAATTTATCACTTTGAATGCTTGCATTGGAAAATAAGCATATTAATATTACTATATTATAAAACATTCTAAAATTTAGTGGCTAAAAAAATAATTTATTTGCTTTCACTTCTATAGGTTGGAAGTTTGGGGACGATTTGTCATTTGTGATATGTGGTGTTGACTGTGCTCTCTCAAACATTAGCAAATAGTTGGCAGATTGACTGGAGATTAGCTGGCTCCATATAGCCTCACTCACTTGTCTGGCTAATGGCTGAGACAGTCAGCCAAGGTCGACTCATTTGTGTTCCATATCGCTTCTCAAGCAGGCTAGACTTACCTTTTTTACATAATGGATGGGTTTCTAAGGACCAAAGTGGAAACTGCAAGACCTCTTGAGTACTGAGCTCAAAAGTCATACAACCTTATTTCTACCATATTTTATTAGTCAAATAAAATCACACACAAGTGTTTATTCAAGGGGTGGGGAAATAAATTCCACTTATTTATGGGAAAGTCAGATTTTAAAGGTTCACATATATATGGATAGGAGAATTCATGGCAGCCATAATTGCAAACGATATGTTATGAGAAGAAAGCTTAAAAAATCAGTGAGCTACGCTTCCACTTTCACAAACTAGATAAAGATCAAATTAAACAGAAAGCAAGGAGACAGAAGAAAATAATATGAGCAAAAATTAATAAAAGTAGAAAATAGACAATAACAAACAGGTATAAAGCTAAATTAGTTATCTAAAAGATTAATAAAATCGACTAACCTTAGCAAGAAAAATAAAGGAAAAAACCCACAAGTTAACATCAAGAATTAAAGAAAAAGCATTATTACAGATTCTAAAGATATACAGATACTAGGGAAATAGTATTACAATTCAGGGCAAACAAATTTGACAACATAGATAAAAGATAAGTTTTTACATTTACAATTTAACAAAATGGAAATAAAATGCAATTAAACTAAAACAACCTGTATTTGCTAATAAATTACATTTATAATTAAAAACCTTCCCACAAAGAAAACTCCAGGCCTAGACTGATGTTGGACATGGGGAGTAATTGTTCCATGGAGTCTTGACTTCATTGCAAGAAATAATTCAAGAGCGAGTCACAGAGAAAATCGAAGTACAGTTTACTGCAGGGTGGAAAACACATTCAAGGGAGAATGCAGATGTCTTAGAAAGACACACACATGTCTTTAACAAGAAGTTTTATATACGTCCACAATGATTAAGCAAGGTATTCCTTGAGTTAAGAGTGAAGGGTTGCAGGCATCTGATCATGCATTTTGATAACTGTCTCAACCTTTTAAGCTTACATGCATCACAAGAACCCTCTAAATCATGGAAATTACTGCCTAACTAGTTCTGGGCTTTTCTTATAACACCATGCCTCTCTGTTTACTTTGGGTGATTCTTCATTGTTTCTATGGTTTATTGCACTGGGTAGCTCCTCATTCCAACCTCCACGATGATCAGGTCTGATGTGCAGGTTGACTGTCCACTAAACGTGGGAACTTCGTGGCCAGTCAGGTGTTGTTCAAAAAGCTCATGTGCCAATAAGAAAGGTGCTTGAATGATTAGCCATCCTGTTCCTCTGTTATCTAAATTAGACCTGCTATGTGCTATGCTACTATGTCTACCTCAAGATGGATTTACTGGTGAGTTATATTAAGTATTAAAGGATGAAAGAATACCAATCTTACATACTTTGTGGCTTAGATGTCAGGAAACAAGGGCAAAGGCATTCAATTACTACTTTCTCTACTGCCACAGATTTTTTTTTTTGAGTCTCACTCTGTTGCCCTGACTGGAGTGCAGTGACACACTCATGGCCACCCCAGCATCAACCTGCTGGGCTCCGGCAACCCTTCTGCCTCAGTCTTCCAAGTAGCCAGAACTACAGGCACAGGATACCATACCCAGCTAATTTTCTTTTTGCCACAGATATTTTTAAATGAAGATTAATTCTTTGCTAATTTATATCACAAAGATATTTGGTGCACAAATGTCGGCTAAACTGAAAAATAACAAAAAGGAGGAAAGAATTTTCAAATATTATGTGAATTTTTTCTAAATACTCTAAAGTTCACAAATGTGTGTTGGCAGTATTAAATTGTGGCAGTTATATTCTCAGATGAGATAGCTAAAATGTTCTTAAAGTGGCCAAAATTATGTAAAATACAAAAACCATCTTATAAAATTCAAAAACATTCCCACCCACATCTGTTTATATTAATGCTGCAAGTATGATAAGTATTTTTAAAAACATGAATCCTAGGGAATTCATAGGCTTAGACAATTAATTCAATGGCCACAACAAACTGTTAAGAGGTCTTAAAAATTACATATGAATATAGATATTTTTGACCTTTATTGAACTGGTTTAATTATCTTTTTAAGCTTTCTTTAAAGACGTGTCCATATTTGACTTTTAGTCATCTCTGTCCAACTTTTTACCTACTCTCTCTTCTTATTTCCCCCTATGACTCCTTTCCCACAATTCTGGCCTGTTCAGTCTTTATAATACAGCAAATAAAAGTGCTAGGCGATATATCCAGACAGCCTGGGTCCAAATTATGGCTCTGCCAGCTACTAAATGAGTGACCTTGAACACGTACCTTAACCTTTTTGCACCTCAGTCTGTAAAACCAGGATAAAAGTTCTGTCTTTACACAAGGGGTCTGTGGAAATTAAGAGAAATAATGTGTCAAACACTTAGAAGTGTATTTGAATTTAGTAAGCACTAAAAATCTTAAAGGTCAATAATCAGCTATGAGTTGTTATTGAACTGTTTCTTGAGGTAAGTATTGTAACAACCACTAGGTGTCTGAAGATAATGAAGTTGCTTTCCTTGGGGTCTCCACATGCATAAAAGACGAAAAATAAGAAAACAACAAGCAAGAATGCGATGTAATGAGAAATCATACAATTGAAGTTATGGTTCATCAACTGCTTTCATCAGGGTCCATTAAGAGATCCCTGACCCAGTCATTTATAAAGAGAACAAGGGAATTCTGGTAGAAGGAACAGCATTTGCAAAGGCATTGCTGTTTCAAAGACTCCACATCACTAAAGGAGGTAAGGCTGAGAATACAGACAGCAGAACGGATCTGTTGTCAAAAATGCTGGTGCAGAGAGTACAGATTCTGCAGGTGGACTGCTTGGGTTCAACTTGTTCTACCCCTTAACAGGTCCTTTAATGCCTCAGTTCATATATCTATCTATCTATCTATCTATCTATCTATCTATCTATCTATCTATCTATCTATCTATCTAAAATGGGGATAATAGTAATTATAGTAATAATTACCTCATAGAGATGGGAGAAATTAAATAATGGATATAAAGTGCTTAGCACCGTGCCTGGCACAGAGTAAATGCTCAATTCATGTTAGCTGTTACTGTCATTTTTTTTTTTTTTTTTTTTTTTTTTGAGTTGAGGTCTCACTCTATTACCCAGGCTGAAGTGCAGTGGCAAAATCACGGCTCACTGCAGCCTCAACCTGCTGGGCTCAGGCAATCCTCCTGCCTCAGCCTCCCAAGTAGCTAGGACAACAGGCACGCACCACTATGCCTAGCTAATTTTTAAAATTTTTTTGTAGCGACAAAGTCTCACTATATTGCCCAGACTGGTCTCAAACTCCTGGACTCAAGCAGTCCTCCTGCCTCAGCCCACCAAAATGTTGGGATTACAGGTTTGAGCCATTGCGCCCCACCTGCTACTGCTATTAATACAGATGTAGATCTTGATCTTCTCTTAAAGTCTGAATAGGTGATATAGACGTATCAAGAGACATAGATAACTCAGAGAAACCCCCTCCTCATCATGTCCACCCTGTTTTATGCTGGGAAAGTAAATCATTTTAAATCTTTTCCTGGTAAACTTTGTTCACAAAAGTCCTGTCCTAGCTGCTGGGAAAAAAAGATGAGTGGATTCTCTCCACCTACCTGTTCCCACCCCTCAATTGTCCTGGACTTCTCATGAGATTAAAACACACACACACACACACACACACACACACACACACAAAACAGGAATTAAGCAGGAAAGCTGATCTCAAGGGTCTTATCTGAAGTAAGCAACTGCAACTGCTTGCCATCTCTGCTTCTGTAAATATGCTGTGGGTAAGCAGCTACATGCCATTTTCCTTAACTGCAATCTCTATTTCTATAAACATGCCTTATTACATGTCATATGGAAATGTCCATAAAAATGTGTTTCAGTGCTTGTCGTAGAAGTAGAAGTAACTGTTCCTAGTCCTAAATTCAAAATTGTAAACTCAACAATGACAAACCCATGTATGTTGTAACCAAAAAGCTCTATAAAAGCAGCTTGAAACTGAAGGTCAGGGCTCAGGTTTTGGGAGGCTACCCCACCTGAGACTTCCGGAATAAACACCTTCGTTTCTCCTCTCAGTTTCCAGTGCCTGTTCCTGGTGAATTGCTGCAGTTGCTGTAACACTCACCCCTCCTTTCTAGATACCTGCTTCTTCCCACTCCCTTTTACAAGTAACCATGTCAATTAAAGTAAAAAGGCTTAGCACTGCAAGAATTGCCAGGAGTTGTATTCTGCTTCCCAGATTTCTTCCTCCTTCCTCTGGAGGGCCTCTATTTTCTATTGCCCTTGTCATTCATGCTTTCATCCACCCATCCATCCATCCAAACATCCAGATGGCCAACCACACATCCATCAGCCACAGGCAATTCTAAGGGAATTGGCAGTGTCTGGAGACATTCTTGGTCATCACAACTAGGGAAAGGGGGACTACTGGCATCCAGTGAGTAGAGGACAGGGAAGCTGCTAATGCATAGGATAGCCCCTGCAACAAAGAATTATTCAGCAAAATATCAGTAGTGCCAAGGTTGAGAAACTCCATACCCAGCTTTATCCGATCATCCAGGCATACCTCCATCCATTCATTCATTCTGTATTTACCTCAACGATTGTGCAGTTCATCCTGGGAAGAAGACAGATGAGGCTTTGTCATATGCCCTCATCCCAGTCTCTAGTGGTGTTTTATGGCTTCCTATTCATGTCTGGAAAGAGAATTTGTTATTCAAAGACAACAGATACCTTAACAACGCACTGTGGTCTTCGAATAAGTCCACTGGCAATGGTGGAAGGCAGGGGCTGTCTGGAAAGACACCCTGAAATACTGTCCACTGCTTGAGCAGGACTCCCCATGGCCAAGGACCGACCTAGGCTAGGGAAGCTACAAGGTTATCAGTTTGCCGTGGAGAGTGACACCATCCCCGTTAAGCAGTAGCTCCATGGCTGCCAGGCAGGACACCCACGACTTTCATTCTCTGTCCTCATCTTACTCCGCCTCTGCAGCACATGACACAGTCAACCATCCCTTCCTTCTCGGAACACTTTCCTCTCTTGTCTTCTGTGCACCACACATTCCTGAGGGTGGGCGGTTTTCTCTCCGTGTCAGTTTCTCCTATATTCCACTCAGCCTCTAAATGTGGACAAGCTCTAAAACTTGATTCTGGGCCTTTGGCTTCTCTTACTGTGGTTATTCCCAGGTGGCTTCATCTGGTCCCATGACTTTAAATTCCATCTAACTGCTGTTGAATCCCACATGGACCTCTCCAGACCAATTTCCTCCCAGGATCCACATATTAAACTGCTATTGATGTCTCCTAGATGCTTAAAGGGCACCTCAAACTCAACGTGACTGAGACAACTCTCAATTTCCCTCTCCACAGGCTTCCCATTTCACCACCATCCACCCCACGTCTTGGGCCAAAAGCCTGGGAGTCATCCTGGAGTTCTTTCTTTTCTTCCCACCTCCCCACACATTCACTCCTTCTCTAAGTTCTTCTGGCTCTACGTACAAACATAACTCAAGCCCACCCACTTCTCTCCACATCCCAAAATATAAAGCCTCCCTAAAAACAGGAACTTGTCAATTCCTCACTGCATATTTCCAATGCCTGGCACACAGCAGGTGCTCAATAAATAAAACTTGGGAGGCTGGGTGGTGAACACTCCTCTCCCAGGTCAGGGGCTTGGAATGCTAAATTCTAAACCAAAGGTTTAGTGACCTCCTACAAGGTAGGAGGTAGGAAAATGGTGGAGGATGACTAAAGAATGAGGGAATGGGAAAACCTGATGACCTGTCCCAGGTTCACAACCTTTCTTTGTTGTTTAGAGCACTCTGAACTCCATGTGTCCCTTCCTTGAGCTTGATTCACCTCCATCCCCTAGCAAGTAGGTGGTACGTATTTAGTGCTGGTTGAATGAACGAGTCTCCTTCCAGCTCCCCATTCTACATTCTTTCTGTGAACACATTCTAGCCTCATACAGCATGATCAGTTAGGGCTCGGTTTTCTTGAGTTTCACCACATTCCAAACTCATGGCCTTGACACTAGCTGGGTGTTCCTAAACCTTCTAAGCCTGTGTTTACAAGTAATTTCTTACAGTGGGTCATTCATTTCAATCATTATACTTTGGTTCTTTTTAAATTTTACTCTAAAGATAACATTATCTAAGTGTATTAGTTGACTAGCATTGCCATGACAAAGTACGACAAAGTGAGTGACTGGAAGTCCAAGATCAAGATGCCAGCAGGGATTTCTCCCGAGATCTCTTTCCCTGACTTGTAGATAGCCATCATCTCCCTGGGTCTCCAAATGTTCGTTCTTCCTTTTGTGTGTGTCTATGCCTCTTCTATAAGGACACAAGTCATATGAAATTAGGACCCATTTTAATGTCCTAATTTTAACTTAATTGCCTCTTTGAAGACCCTACCTCCAAATACAGTCACATTCTGAGGTATTGGGGATTAAGACTTCAACATATGAATTGGGGACCTGGGCACAGTTGAGCCCATAATACTAAGCGTTACTAATTCCTAGACTTGCACTTTTGTTGGACAACAATAATTATGGCAGAAAAAATGTCCTTAAGCACAGCCCAAAAGACAATGTCAGGTCTAAAGAGAAATGCCTCCCACACCCAGGCCAAAGCAGACATCGTCCACGTTCCCTAAGCAAGTACAAATTGCTGGGACCGGGGAGTGGGGCTGCAGACCCTCCTCCCTGTGGATGAATCTGAATTTCACTGTTATCTTGTGAGTAAAACATAACTCCATTGTGAAATATGAATATGAAACAATGACAAAGCCATAGGGTGCATGCACTACACTTTTTGGGGGGGATTGAGTTTTCACTTTCACAAAAAATGCAGACTCTGGAATTGACAAAAGGGCGTAATCTCTAGTAGACTCATTTCTCATGACTGACTCCAGCTCATCAGCTCTCCACTTCAATGGCAACTTCCCTTCCCAGTGAAGACCACCCTGACCACACTAGCCAACGCTGGCCACATCCCCTCCCCTTTAGTACTGTCACTGTATTATTTTCTTCAAAGCACTTACTGTTGGAAACAATCACATTTTTTAAACTTGTTTATTGCCTGTCTCCTTTCACTAGAACATAGATGTAAGAAAATAGTAGGGCCCTTGTCTGTCTTGGTTCAAGTCTGAAACCCCCACAGCCTGGCCAACAGATGTCGAGTGAATAAATAAAAAGCAACTGCATCTTAAAGAGTAGAACTGACTTTAAAGTGACTTGTTCATATCCGTCTTACACATTGCATTTGTATTTCTCTGAGTCTAAAACACTGAAAATCGTTTACTTCCTTTATGGGAGGTGACTCACACGTCTAGCCTAGGAGGAAAACCCAAGAGATGATATCCTAAAGGAACTGAAAATTAGCAGAAGCGCGGCCCGGGAGTCGGCCACAAGGGGGCGCCACCGGAAACCAGTTATTCGTGGGCGGATCGCCCGGAGCGTGACCTGGCTGGGACTCCGGCGCCGCCCCTCGGAGACTCCCGGCGTCGGGAGGGGCCTCCCGCTGTCCTCACCACCTCTGGGCGCGCGGTTCCCAGAGCGCCTCCCTCCCTCTCCAGGCACGCCGACCGCAGGAGGAGGGGCACAGCTGCGATGAAAGGCCGGCCTCTGCCACAGCCACTGCACATACAGAATTCCTAGGAATCCATTTATGGTCTATGAAATTTCAAGGCACAAAACTTTGCTACGGGCCAGAAAGCTCAAAGTAAATGGAGAAACAAACTCTATTCTGGGATGGGAAGATTATGAAATGAGGGTTCTCCCTCAAATTAAAACATATCCCATCTAAATCCCAATGGTTTTTGGTTTTGGTTTTGGTGTTTTGGTTTTTGCAAACAAGTAGCAAAACCATCCTAAAATTTGTCTGTAAAAGCCAATACATGACTACAGTCAAGATCGTTGAAAGAAAAAAGTAAGGGTAATGATAACCAACAATATCTCTGTGTTAGACAGACAGACTCACACGCCCACCCCTCACTGCTGGAAGAAAATATTGGCGAATTCATGAGCTTAAAGAGAAGAGAGACTGTCTACACGTACCGGCAAGGAATAAATAATAATGGAAGAGTTTGATGGATTTACATATCAAAAGTGTCCATGAATACAATAAAGAGGCACGTGTCAAAATGGAAAAATACCAGTGGCTCCTCATGGACTGAGTCGTTGTTGTTGCTGTTGCTGTTGTTGCTTTGTTGTTGTTGTTCTCCTTCTTCTTCTTCCTTCTTCTTCCTTCTTCTTCTTTCTTCTTCCTTCTTCTGCTTCTTTCCTACAAATGCACGCCCTCAAAAATTGGTTCAAGACTCAGAGATGTCCCTCTCCACGGAAACCTTTAGCAAAAGGCAAAAAATTTAGACACTCTGAAGAGAAACCAGAGTATAGAGCTAATATTCTTCATCTACAAAGGGGCCTTCTCTATTTTTTATGAAGTTAAACGAATAGAAAAACCGGGAAAGGACACAGGTAGGCATGCAGAAAGAACTGTGTGACCAATCAACACATAGGAGAATGTCCAGACCTCCCGGTAATCAGAGAAGTGCTAGTGAAAACAATATGACCCTTTCCTCCGCCTGTCAAACATGTTAAAGTAAAAAAGATGGCCCCAGAGCCTGCAGGGCTCCTTCATCCAGCTAGTTTCCACGGAACGCCTCCCATGCTCCAGGCTCGCTTCCAGGTACGTGGGATGCAGCGGTGGAAACGCTGGACGAGGTCCGGGCTGTTGTGGGGCGTACACTCCGGGGACAGGTAAGGATGGGGAGTTAGGCGTAAAACCGACAAACGTGTGCTCAAAAGAAAAGTCATGTCGGTATGAGCAGACAGTGAGAGGGTACCACTCGATGGGGAGGCCAGGAAGGCAGACGTGGCGAGGGGACACGGAGCAGAGACCCGGATGACGTCAGAACAACCACGCACCCATCCGGAAAAGAACGTTCCTGGCAGCAGGTGCAAAGTCCGCGTGCAGGTGTGGGACGACTGTGTTCAAGAAACGGGAGGGAATGGCGGCCGTGGAAGGGGAGATGAGGTCAGGGAGCTGGCAGGGGCCGAGTGGAGTAAGGTCTGGCGTCTCCGGCCGGGGTTTGGGGGTTTATTCGGAACGAAATAGGAAATCAGAGCAGGATTTTCGGAAGAGGCGTGGCACGATCAGATTTACGTTCTAAAGGGCGCCTTCTGGCGGCTTCAGGAAGAACAGACTTTGGGAACCGGTGGCACCTTCCGACGTGGTCCAGGTGACAGGAGACCAGGTGAGATGGTGCAGATGAGAGGATGGCGTGCACCAAAATGGGAGGAACGAGCCGATCTGGATAGACTTTGGAGGCAGAGACTGGAAACTTTCTGATAGCGTGGGTGTAGGGTGTGGGGTGTGAGGCAAAAAGGGAAAAGAAAGATGGCATCAAGGTTTTGGCTCCGCTGCCAGGACGTAGTCTTCCTGGCTGAAATGGAGAAGGCTGGGAGAGGAGTTGGTACGGAAGAGGAAGTACGTTGATGGCGGGAATGTAGACAGTCAGCTTTTCCGGAGGGCAGGTTGTCAATACTGTCAAATATTTTGCAAGGCGCAGGCTATTTAACCCAGCTGACCCACTTGTAGCAATTTAATTAGGAAAATAGCAAGCAAGGAAGCACACTGGGCATATGAATGCCTTCAAGACTAATCTTTTGGAAAAGTATTAATATTCTTCAATCAAGTAAAACGTAGTGCATCAAAAGATAGAATTCTATACATTCATTAAAATATAATCTGCATTGGATGACATAGAGAGGTGATCAGAGCATTTTAAATGAAAAGAGCAGTTCAGGAAACTATATAATCCTTTTTTTCTTTCTTTCTTTTTTTTTTTACAAAATCCACTTTGTGAGTGTGTATATGTATATAGAGAAAACCTGGAAGAATACACCAATTTCATGTTGATATTGATGGAAGCAGTGATCTTAGGGAAGTGTAATTATGGATGAGGTGATGTTATGGATTCATTTGTGTCCCCCACCCTGAGTTCATATGTTGAAGTCCTAATCCCCAGTATTTCAGAATGTGTTAGAAGTAGGGTCATTGCAAATGTCATTAGTTAAGATGAGATCATTAAGGTGGGCTTTAATTCACTACTACTGGTGTCCTTAGGTGAAAGGGGAAATTTGGACATAGACACACAAGGAGAACATCATGTGAAAATAAAGGCAGAAATCAGAATGATGCTCTACACAGAAAGAATCGCAAAGATTGCCAGTGAACCAGCAGAAAAGAACGGCATGGAGCCAATTCTTCCTTATAACCCTCAGAAGGAACCGACCCTGCCACATCTTGATCTTGGATGTCTAGACTCCAGAACTGTAAAACAATAAATTTCTGTTGTTTGAGTGACGTCATTTGTGATTCTTCGTTCTGGCAGCTTTAGCAAACTACAGTTGACTTGCTACATTCTCTGAAATTTCAACATTATGCAATATATTTGTCTTCAGAAAAACAGAGTATTTTCATTTTAAATAAAAATTTAACTTAAAATGAAGTGCTTTCCAGACAAAAGGCATACACTGAGGAAAGAACACCCTGTTCAACAAATGGTGCTGGGAAAATTGGATAACTACATGCAGAAAAATGAAGCTTGATCCCAATTTTTCCCCATATACAAAAATTAACTCAAGATGGATTAAAGATTTAAATGTCAGACCTGAAACCATAAAAATCCTAGAAGAAAACCTAGGAAAAACTCTTCTGGACATCAGTCTAGGAAATGAATTCATGGCCAAAACCTCAAAAGCAAATGCAGTTAAAACAAAAGTAAATAAATGGGACTTAATTAAACTAAAAGACTTTTGCACAGTAAAAGAAATAATCAGCTGAGCAAATAGGCAACCTACAGAATGGGGGAAGATATTTACAAACTATACAACTGAGAAAGGACTAATATTCAGAATCTACAAAGAACTCAAACAAATCAGCAAGAAAAAAGCAAACAACCCCATTACAAAGTGGGCAAATGACATGAACATATATTTCTCAAAAGAAGATATACAAATGGCCAAAAAAATGAAAAAAAATGTTCAACATCACTAATTGTTAGGGAAATGCAAATCAAAACCACAATGAGATATCACCTTACACCAATCAGAATGCCCATAATTAAAAGATCAATAAACAATACATGATGGCACAGATGTGGAGAAAAAGGAACTCATATACTGTTGATGGATGTGTAAATTAGTACAATCTCTATGGAAATCAGTATGGAGAGTTTTCAAAGAACTAAAAGTAGATCTACCATTTAATCCAACAAGCTCACTACTAGGTACTTGCCCTAAGAAACAAGCCATTATATGAAAAAGACCCCTGTGAATGTCCATCACAGCACATTCACAATTGCAAAGATGTGGAATCAACCTAAATGCCCATCAACTGATCAGTGGATAATGACAATGTGGTATGTATACACTATGGAATACTATTCAACTATCAAAAAGAATGAAATAACGTCCTTTGCAGCAATTTGGATGGAATTGGAGAACATCATCCTAAGCAAACTGACTCAGGAACAGCAAACCAAACACCACATGTTCTCCCTTATAAGTGGGAGCTAAACTAAGGATCTCCAAAGAGTTAGAGAGTGGTATGATGGACACTGGAGACTCAGAAGGGAGTGGGTGGATGGGGGAGGGGACAAAAAAAATCACCTATCATGTACAGTGTGCACAGGTGGAGGTGGTAGGGGCACTTAAAGCCCAGACTCAAAACTATTCACACCCCCCAAAGCTATTGAAATAAAGGGAAAAAATAAGAAATAAATAAATAAAATAAAAATTAAGTACTTTGTTATAACTTAATCAAGTACAACCAATTTGCCTCAAGGTGTATTTTTTTCCCCTTTAGGCATCCTGTTTGTTGGTTGGTTGGTTGGTTGGTTGGTTGGTTGGTTTTTGCTCTTGGCCATTGGTACTTTCAGAATTTAAAAAACCTAATTTTCTCCTGCAGAAATAGCTGATTCCAGGACCAAGGCAGGAAAAGTACAAGATTAGCCTGAAATGTCTTGATGAAGATCACAGAAGCCAGGTCTAAGACCTCCCACCAAGGAAAACAGCCAACAAGAGACAACCGACAGAAAGGGAGAAAATATTTGAAAACCATGAATCTAGCCGGGCGTGGTGGCTCAGCCTGTAATCCCGTGCCTTTGGGAGGCTGAGGTGAGTGGAT